>NW_020271544.1:101633-161279 GCF_002803265.2 Melanaphis sacchari | reverse complement strand
GTAAGTACCTATACATATGGTTAAAACTTTAACTATAAACAGACAATTGTATTTTGCCAATTAGTTTGGTCCCATCTAACAGTCCATTAAAACCTAATATCGTTATCCAAATATCTTTATTTATAAAGTGTAATTAACAGGAATAGTATTCTTACTAAAAATATCATTGAAACCGAATACCAACCCATTAACAAATATTTTGAAAAATATTTTAATCAAAACTCTAGCAAACTAGTTTACGTTTTGTAGAGTATGCTATTGATTAATTTAATCGCCATTCACTAAAACAGATTAAAATTAATTTTATCATAATATTGTTAAAGATAATATTGAATTTAATAAATTTCTTCTAATTTATCACAATACAACTGAACGCAGCGGCCACCGATTTGTTGAATTTTGAGTTGTGGCAGTCTTGTTCTAGCAGTGCGATATTATAGTATTTTAATAACATATTTCTGTAAATATCGTAAAATAGTAAAAATAGATTCATAGAACATAAAAATAAAAAATATTTTAAAATAAATAAAATATGTGATTAAGTATATAATACAATTAATAATAATATAACATACATAAAAATTTAAGTACCCACAAATAATGTTTTTAAAGTATAACAAAATAATTAACTTACTAATAATTAATTTACTGTTATTTATCGTTTAAATACGTAATTTCATACAAATTTTGAAACTTAAAATATTTATAAAAATTGATGTCTTTATACATTTTTTTAGATTTTATGGTTTTAGTATGAACTACTTTAAGCCTACCTTTCATTCATTCCAGTCGAAGACTTAAATGCCGCTATAGAAGATTGCCAGAATAATTACAATCTTTATTTAACTATTTAAAGAAAATTATATTAGAGGGTTAATAAAAATGGAAGAGGTTTCGATAGAGGCGTATTTAGGGGGGCGAAGGAAAGCAATCGCCCCGGCGCTAAATTGTAAGTCTCTTAAAGGGGGCGCTGTGCTAGAAATTTAAAAAGCTTTTTTTATCTGATGACCTTTTTATTTTTAGGTAAAACACCGATGTGTAAAAATTGATCAGCTCCCCTCCCAAGAAAAAGCCTTTCATATTTTTTTTTAGGGGAAAAAGGGCACCAATTTATTTTTGCACCTTAAGACCAAAATCGTACTCTGGGTTTTAGAAAGCATTATATCCATCATGCATTTGAAATTTATATTTATGAATTTTTAATGATTAAGATAGGACTAACAACCATGCTGAAGCATCTAATAGATAATTAAATGTCAAAATGGGAGTTAAAGATCTTAGTTTTCGGTTTTTCATCAATTGTTTGAAAAGTACAAGCTGGGTGAAGAGATATATACTTTACAGTCCACCCTAAATCAGATAACAGCCCCCCCCCCCCCCCCCAAAAAAAAAAAAAAAGAAAAAGAAATTTATTGATGTATAGATAAATTAATTTTTAGACTTGTTCAAAGTTATAAACTTCAACTAATATAACATTTTTACGATTTGTTACCCAAAATATTTCTAAAATATTAATATAAAACGTTGATCATTTTTTAATATAATAACATGAGATAATAAAGCTAACTATTTTTAATATTTTTTAGTTAGTGTACCTATTAAAATATAAAGTCGTTTAAAATAGTTTAAATTTGTGTTTTAAATAATTAATAATTTATGTAGATAATTTTTGTGTGTATATTTTTGATGTATTATGATAAATGTAAATAATATAAATTAATAGCTTAATAATTTTATTGATTGATTTATAACTTTTTATTTTTTTGATAATCCAAGACGGATTGCTTGCTGTGTAAACACGCGTGTTCATAACCCCCACTAAGTCTATTGATGCGTCGTTGCCTTCAGAATTGGTTAACTATAAATAATTTAATAAATTACCTATTTGAAATTTAAACATTTACAAGTATTATGAAAACTTTCAATCAATCAATTTCCATTTTATATTAATTCTATAAATATTTTAAACATTGATGTCACATTATAACTATTCATTTTTTACATCTATTATTCATATTCATCACAGATATACTTTGTGTAATTATTCAGTTATTTTTCTCTAAATTATATTATAATCCGGCAATCAAGGGTTATACACCTAGTATAGGATATTTCTATTCCGTAACAAAACTATAGCTCATTTTTATTTTGTAATCTGGTCAAAATTTTAACGTAAGAATTTTCTTTTTAACTTTTATTTTAAAACGTATAATCTTTAAAACTTATTATTACATTAAGTAAATAGGTATGCGGAAATATATAGAGCTTGATATAGGTACGTGATAAAAGTAATGACCCAATGGCAACACTTTATAACTTGATTAGGTTAAACTTAAATTTAAATCTCTATACGTAAGAATTTAATTATCATTTATTATTTATTTTGAGTATTTAAAAAAAAATACCTTAAACATGGACGTCCCCAGACATTTTTCTGTGGGGAGGGGGAAATAAATTTAAAAAATAAATAAAGATTTTTTTTTTATACATTTTATTTATAGTACATTATTATGTTTTGTCATTATTACAATTAAGTATTATAATTATACATTTTATTTATAGAACATTATTATGTTTCATCAGTATAACATTAAATTATTAACAATTAGGAAACAAATTTAAAATTTTAGGAAGGAGCTGGCAAGTGCCCCATCTTGCCCCCCTCCCCAAGAACGCCCATGACTTTAAATAAGTATTTAAAATACGTCTAATCGGAACACTGTTTGTCCATATAATAGGTATTCAATATTAATTTATTCTACTAAATACTCAATACAAATGTTAAACTGTTTGTCAATATAGATAAACGTGTATTAGTACTTACCCGTTGTCAAATCTCGGGCGACGATCTTATGTAGAAATTATAACTATTGATACCGGATACGTGTATTATATTTCTGAACGAGAGAATATAATATTAATCAGGTGAAAATTTCGACGCTCGTCGTCACTATTATACGCATTCGTATTTCGTACGTGATGTAGACTATAGAATGAAATTAAATCGCCAAGTGTATTTCATTTGTCGTGGCAAGATCGCAATTCGATCCCACTACAATAAGTGAAAAATAACAGTACAAAATTACACCAATGACGGCAATAACCAATGATTGACATTATCGGAGATCAGACGCGCGTGAAAAATTCATTTGATCGACGGACGAGTGAACTATTAGCCACACGCTCATAAAGTGTATGTGTAAGTGTGTAACGGTCGGAAAGAACGACTCGAACAGCGTGCGTCGCCGAGAAACAGCTGTGGAAAAGGGTCTGCAAGTTGCGACTAAACGAGTGGGGGAGAGGCTGCCGCGGCCAGTTGCGTGTTTCTACGTGATATCATTGATAAACAGTATATTTTATAACAATGATAATACAAACATAATGAACCATCGGAGAGGAAACAACGAAATCGAGAATGTTGATGTTGACGCGTTATAGTGATAATAACTTACGACTACAGTCTACAACTATCGAATTACCCGCATGGGTTAAATCAATAGATAAATTATTTAATCTTCTTAAAGTCTAAATCGAGGTTGTTATGTTTTGGACATAATTTTTTTTTCATTTTTTTCAATTGATTAAAATTTTTAAAACAATATTAAATGTAATTGAATAGGTACTGTAAAAGTCAAAAGATCAATATTCTATAAAAAAATTTAATTTGTGATAATTATCAAAAAATAAAAATAATTTATGAAAACTTTAAGTAAATTTGAATTTAGTTTTTCATTAATTTATTAACAAACACTTAATATAAATATTATTTACATTATTTTTAAAATAATTGTAACTACTATTTTACTGTTATCATGCATGTTATAAAAGTACAATACCACAACACAGAACTTTGTTTAAGTTTAAATTTAAAAAAAAAAAAGTATATATACTATTCATATATCAATTAACTAAGAGTTGTATTAAGTGTTTATTATGTCATATGTACAGTAGTATGCTGAAGTAGACTTGTTTGTGACAATTGTTTTAAGTCCAAAAATAACGGGTAGGTAAGTTAGTAAATGGGTACTGGGCAATAGATTCAGTGCTATAAAAAGTTCTTAATAATAATATTTATACTATTAAGTTTAAAAAAAATGTAGATTAAAAACTACAAGTGCACGGATGGTCAAATAATAGCTTATCCCAAGACAAAAAAATTGTTCAGTGCATACTGTACAATATACATATTATCTCCGTCTTGAATCAATAGAACTAATTTTGTATTATTGCTATATTAGAGTGAATTGGCCTATCATAAAATTTAAATGTATAAAAATAATTTATGATTGTGTGTTAGTTTTTTACAATGTTTCAATTTTTAATATTTTTCATTCGTAAATCACAAATTCATAACTAATTTAAAAATCAAGACACTGTAAATAACAAATATATAAATACAGATAATGACCTTTAAGTTTGATAATAGGACAAATCACTTAAATTAAAACTAACAAAAAAAATATTGGGTTTATTAAAAAAATATTTATTACTTTGTATGATTGTAAAACAAAGACAACATAATATTAGCGTTATAATGAAGTTATTTTTAACATTTTAAATGTACACTATCATAAATAGTAAATCATTTAAGGGCATAAATAAATGAACATTGTATATTTTGAAGTTTTCTTAGTCATAAAAAGACTAGGATATAGAATTATTTGTTTTTGTCATAATAATAAAAATTATTTTATTTTATTTATTAGTAAAATATTTTTAGACTATAACCAAAAATAAAAATCTTTTTAAAACCTAACCATTTTACTTTGTTTTAACAAAATAGATAATATCTAAAAATAAATAAAAAATGTCATTCCGTAGGTATAATAAAATTACTAACAATATATGTACATAAAAGTCTTAGGTTCTCGCCAATAATATTTTTAAATTACAACAAAATAATTAACATTAAAATATTTATACCTATATAAGTAATTTCGTCCTAATTTGAACTTAAAATGTCTACAAAAAAATAATTGTTTTCATATATTTTTTAGATGTTATAGTTCCAGTAAGTATAAACAACTTTTGATAAATCTTGTATTAAACTTTACTTCAGTGAATAGTTTTTTATCAATATTTATCATAAAAAATTAAAAAATCATACCTATAAATAGCTCAAAAAGAGTAAAAGAAAAAAAAAATTTTAATTCTTATATAAACATTTGGCAAAAATTCAAAGTATCGACTATTTTGAAATACAACAAAATATCAATAATTTTCTGAAGAAAAATTATTATTTTACGAATTAATATCCAATGTCGTATCAATTTGAATTTCAAATCCTAATAAAAAAATAATTTTGGCTTCCAGTAGAATTTTTTTTTATATAGGCTAAGAAACTTATAAAGAACTCTTAGTTTTAATAATTTTAAAACCTTATAGGCTAAAAATAAAAATTTTTATGAGCTCTAACTACAAAATAATTTGTATATTTTTGAGATTTTAACAAATTTTATCAAAATTTTAACTTCAAACACTCGTAAAAAAATATCGTTATTATAGATTTTCAATATTTTTTAAATGAAGAACTAATAAGGAACTAAATATTAAATTTGTAAGCATTTCTATCTAACGAATAATTTTTGTCTACATTCGTAAAAAAAAAAAATAAAAATTTCTCATGCTTAAAAATAACTCAAAAATTTCAGAGTGTTTCATGTAAATAATAAACAATAATTTATAACAATTAGAGAAAATTTCAAGTATTTATAATAAATTAATAATAATTTGTCTTCGAGTTACAACTTTACTAATAAACAAAAATCAAAACTAGATTTGTGAAAATTCCTATTTTTTTGTTTTAATAAAGAGTACTAGGATTTTTTACTTTTTACGCTCTAAAATACCAACACAATATCCATATATCTACCAGAAACCATT
Organism: Melanaphis sacchari; assembly: GCF_002803265.2. NCBI lineage: Eukaryota > Metazoa > Arthropoda > Insecta > Hemiptera > Aphididae > Melanaphis > Melanaphis sacchari. The sequence continues at coordinate 155,396 of NW_020271544.1, read as the reverse complement.
TCTATTTTTTAAAAATCAGTGCATTTTACTGTGTTCATAGATACAACAAAAAATAAAAAAATATATTTTTGCAAAATTAATACATTCATCAATCCACTTAAAATCTAAAATGTAATGAAATATTCATAGCTATTAAGAACAACATAATATATAATATAAGCTAAGAATGACACCCTTTTTGAGAATATTAATTTTTTATTAAATTTTTTACGGATTGTCGTCGAGTTCTATCGGACGATGAAAGAATAGTTATTAGTCGCGTATCCCAAATATTTTGCGTCGTCAAGCGGTCGGAACTGTCGGAAGATTCAGAGTTTTGGTTAACTCAAATTTGTGGTTTTCGACAAGTGATTCTAATTTATTTATAGAGAATATCTATTGAAACCGACCGTGTGAAATGTAAAGATTTTTAATTTTTGAGGTAGGCTAATTCGTAGAGATATTTTCTGAAATATTCGGATTCGTGAAAACGATTGTCATAGAATGACGTATTTGCGACGTCTTTTAACTACGGGTTGATAGTTGATAGTCAATGTCTATACTGAAAATCATAGTCTGAATTCCTCTGAAACATAGTCGTAAGCTACGTTGTTATCTGTAATTTCGTCGTTGTACAGCTTTCCCATGTTTGAAATTCGGTAAAGTTGAGTTGTGCGTTTAGTGAAAAATCAATTTTTAACATTTATTTAAAAATATATATATTTACAATTCATTAAAGTTATACATTAGTAAAAAACTGTATACAATTAGGTATTTGGTACTTTTATACAATAATAAAATAATAACTAAATATAAAAATAATACTTATTTTAATTTGAGTATGACCTAATATTAACACGTCGTAATTCATAATTTATTTTATTATTATAAGTAATAATAATATTAAACATAATATAGTAATAGTATAGTACATTAGTACATTGGGAAGCAATGTTTTTTTTTATAGATCTATTTGTTAAATAAAACATTTTAAATGACAAAACGATGTGATGAAAATATCGAGTTCAAAGAACTTTGCCAGTCGGAGCTCTTATTTTTATATCACTGTATAGTCAATAAAAGAAATCCCCATATTTTGTACTTCGAAATAATAATAACAATAATAACATCTTAACAACTCATTCTTGTATAATACTGTCTAACTTAGTGCAATCATAGGTTCGTATAATTCTTTTTCACCCGCATGCATTTTCCTTTTAGCTTTAATTGTTTTATCATTTTCGTTCTCTAAATGTTTGTTCAATTTCCTCTTTTTTTTCGACTTAACCTTTTCTTCGCTGGACGGTAAATCTTCCATTGGGGCATATACCATATGGTATTGTGAAAACGATGATTTGGTAGGAGCTGTGATATCTGCGAAGTCTCGGAACCCAGCAAAAAAGTCTTCTGGATCACGGAATGCTGATGGTCTAGGATTTCCAGAAAATCTATAAATAATTGTTCAATAACAGAGTTAAAAACGGTGTATGATTGAAATAACCTTAATAGATCTTAACAAAAATGCCTGCCTGTACAATAATTATATCAATATTATTTGAAAACAATTGTGACTTAGAGCACTTAAATATCTACACTCTCTTGTCACTCGTTAGCTCTTAATTTTTCGATGTCTTAGGTAAGTACAAGATTTAATTATTAAAGGCATAAGACACAACTTTCCAAGAAAACCGATAAAAACTAGACGACTACGACGAAAGTTGATTTCAGGCATATTATATACCTATTGGCATTTATTCGGTGCCTCTGAACGTACCGGTGCGGTCGTCCGTGGCTGTTGCCGTCGTACAAGTACGGATCGGAAGCGGAAGCTGTCTCGCCGGCCGCGTAATACGTGCCGCCCGGTATGACGCCAAAGTTGCCGGAACCTAGCATGGCGCTCTCGTGGTTGGACGCCGCGGCCGTCTGAAGGTACGGCGTCAGCTCGGGCAGATAGTCAGCCTCCTGGTACAGTCTGGGCGGCCGGGCGTGGTGGCCGAGTTGGCTGAACAGCGGCCCGAACGCCGGCAAGAACTGTTGGCTGTCCGCGGACGAGTCCCTCCGGTCCTGCGCACGGAAACCGTACACCTTTTAAACATAATATAATAATTTGTTATTGGCTATTAAATTCGCATTATAATTTAAACCTATAATATTACAGACGTCATCGGATCACTATGCAGATTTTTGTCGTACTAATCCAATTCCCACGAGTGAGTTTTCGAAAAGAAAAACAAATATTATAAGTGTTTGTTTTTTTTTTTGTTATTTTAATTAAATATAGTTGTCAAGTCCCTTAGTTTTACACTACTTTTTTGATCATAACGGTTTTTACGTTTTCAATGTATAAGATTTTTCAATTTATTATTATTATTATTATTATTATTATTATCATCTCATATATATATATATATATATATATATATATATATATTATATATAAATATTATTTTTTATTAATGAATAAATACACGGGTACTTATTATGGTTACCACTTACCAATACAATTTATATACATAAAATTATGCACATTAAAAAAAAATTTCATACATTGGCAATGCATCCCGCGAATCAAGATTAAATCGTCCATTAACTGTTTAGTTTGTTATATAAAATGTAATTTATAATATACTCACAGCAGTATTTTCTGGGCTTACTCTCTTCAGACGTGCATTGTTATACGATTCTGTAATTATATATTATAAGATATTAGTATGCGCATATAAAAGTGATAATTATTATTCATTACAACATTGTTTAAACACATATTACATAATTAAATAATAAAACAGTTAGAAAAGTTAATTTTTAAAAATAGTTTCATTTAAATTTTTGTCCGATACGGAATTTTTTTTGTATTATTACTTATTAGTTATAAATATGACTAAACGACATATAAATTCTTGTATAAATATGTGTACAATTCCTATCTTCGTAATATACGAATATATAAGTACACGACTTTTATAAACTTATTTTTTTTTCGTCAGAACAAAACTCGTGTATCTCAAAAAAATCTACTGGACTTAATTCATGTAACCTGAAAAACCCGAAGTACACTATTCCGCGTTTGGAAAAATGAAATCAATATGGTATAGGACGAAATTCTGGAGTATTTAAGTTTTACTTTTAGAAAACCCTAAAACTTTTTTTTAACAATGCACAGCTTATACCCTTATAGGCTTCTTGGAGATATTGTTTCCATGTCCGATGATGCCATACAGACTGTTTTGACTTTATTAATATAATTCAAAGACTACAATTTTTTTCTGCTTCTACTGAAAGTTGGACAATTTTTCTAAAGTTCAATAATTTTTAATTAGTTGATAAGATCAGAAAAAAAAGTATTAGGTATAATAAGAATTGAAAACATTCATTTTTATCATGTTTCACAATTTTATTATTTTTGAAGCGGACCTCGCAAATCCTAAGGACGATTTTGCCTTTTACGCCTATAACTATCTGCATATAATATGTTTATAGTATCACATTCACGATGTGGAACCGTGGGACAGTCATCAGGTACTTGAATTTATACGACTTTGATATGCGCACATGACATTTTAATCGTAATTAGGTATAAATTATTATAATTTTTGTTTCGATCATCTGCTGCAGATGGCAATGTCGTGTATTACGAGACCATAGACCTATATAATTACAAGTCTATTATTACGATATAATTTTGCAATATACATAACAGTGTGCGAATAATATGATAATATATAATGTACATATATATCATAATATATACGACAGGCAGCGGTGCAGCAGTCGGTGAAATTAAATTCAAACTCCGTAGCGTTATGACGTGTCGACCGGAGTCATCAAGTCGTGAAAGGTCACTATAAATCAGCGTAGGTTGCAGTGCGAACATGACGAATACGAATATACGCGTATAAGTATAGGATTCGTCGTCGCGCGAGTGCGGTTATACGACGTGTATCAACAGTCAACAGTCCGGAGTTCCTTAGCAGCAGTGGCCTGGAAGCCTATACGCCTATAGATATACACGTATTGCCTATACTGAAACAGAAGCGGAACATCGACTTTCACTATTAGAGATTAATGTATTATAGAATAATATATACAATATTTTAGTATAATATAATCGCGGAGTGGCGGTATAATATTTTACCACGATTGGACGATTATTATTTATTATAATACCTGTAAGGTCATTGTGCAGTATTATACGCGTTATCGTTATAGGTGCCTGCGCATTATACCGAACTGCCGATTGGTATACATAAAAGTAATGTCTATGGCAATGTTAAGCGTAAAAACCAAACCAAAACGAATGATCTACTCGTGAAATATCGTCGTGCGAAAAAAATCCACCGGATGTACGCAAATAATAATAATGTACACGGCCTTTACCCTAACAATATTCTCATCATCGACCGAGCTGAACACAAAGATTTCAACGATTACGTAATCCGCATCACTGATATCAGAAATAGGTCTTTGTGTATGACTATACAGTTTAATAGTGTACCATAGTTATTAGTTGGGTAGGTATTATAAATTATAATAATATATAGTACGATGACAACACCGTTGTCAATTGTCATTGTTGCCAAAATTTAAGTCCGCGTGCAGACGATGTTTATTTGTTTTAAATTTTACACAATTTATTTCACATATAATTAATATTGTAATAATGCGGTAACAATGAAATCAGACATAAATGTTTAGGTTTTTAAAAATATTTAAGTTTAGAACACCTTATAGGTATATCCGTAAATTGTAAATGGAACTGCAGTTAACTACGTTGTATTAAAATACATTTAGAACGCTCCTCGCAGAGTGAGTTTTTCTTACATGTTTAATTATTATAACTTATAAGATATGTTGCATTTTTCGATTGGGTCAAAAATGATTAAATTTAAACCTTTTAAAATTAGTTAACAATTATACTGTTTGTATTATCGATTATTCTTGGAGTTAATGCTATAGGTACTTTAATTAATTATTTAACTGTATAATATATTATTTTACTAAACATTATAATATGAGTGTTTAATATTCATAAATAAAATAATAAACCTACAATCTATGATATCATCACATTTTAAGTTTTTTAAGTTCACCTAATAATTAGCCAACTATAATGTATGCCCATACCTACCTAGGAAAATGCATTAAATGTTACATATAACTGAAAAGTAAACATTAAGTAAAAATACGGTTTGATTTAAAAAAAAAAAAAAAAAAGGAAACAATATATTTTAAAAACGTAAATGAATACCAATACCTAGTCGTAGTGTTGCACTGCAATTATAATTGATCTGTTTGCATTACGTTAATACGTAAAAAAACGTTTTTGATGAAAACGGTTACGGCCTGCTGCGGTACTCGCCTGTTACGAACGCACCACATATACAATTTAACTATACAAGTATATAAGTAATAGATATATTATAATTTTTTAGTATATACCACTATTAATTATATATATAACAGACGATGCAATTTTACTCGCGTAATACCTATACAAACATTCACGTATACAGGTGTATTCACTATTTAGGTACCTACACTCAGGTTGTTTTTTGGACACCGGCTAATGTATGTAATATTATGTATAACATTGGTTAGTGTATTATAATACTGTATACCTATACGTTACACCCGTAATACGTATACCGGTTGACCTAGACAGTAGGCTCGCGTGTGTAATATAATATAATAATAATATGTTAGGTATATGTAATTTTTATGTCAAACGGAACGTTCTTGTACACACACACCGCGCAGCGTGTGGCTTATATGTATATATAATAATATACGTATTACCGTGCATTGTTGTTATCCAAACACAATATGATTTTTTATCACGTTACAAACTGCAGTATAACACATAGGTATGGTATATCTATATGTCTGCGGGTATACCTGTGGTGGCAACGGTGACTTTCGTTGAGCAACTGTCGCAGGTTTTGATCCGGTCAATATAATAAAATGTATAACAATGCAACCGTTATTGGTTATGTCGCAACGCCAAATTGAACGCCGCGTAGCTGTATACGGTCTCGGGCGTTTAAAAAAATGTACACAAACGTTTTGAAACGTATACAAGCGGTTTCGTTTATGAGCATGTCCTTACAAAATGTCTGTGTATTTTATGATATTTTTGAAATTTCCAAGTATACTCAAAAAGTATGACCATTCTTTTAAATATTTATATTATCTATATTACTCAAATAGCGCTTTGCGGCGATACAAACTTCTGGTTTTCAAATGAAATAAAAAAAAAATAGGCTGCAGACGATTTTTATGAAATTATTGGTGTACATATCTGAATTGAAATTTGAAAGTTTATAGTTATCAAATTATTAAAATGTATGTACAAAAGCCTATTGGTAATATTGGTAAGTAGTAATAGCACATAATAATTGGCTTAATACATTTGGGGCTATAATGATTTGAAAATTATAGCTAATAATATAATTTTACTATCTATTAATGTATTATAAACACTTAGCCGAATAGAATCGATAATTTACAGTTTAAAATTATTCAAATCAATTAAATTATATAATTTTGAATTAAAAAATAATGCAATATATTAAGATATTATTTTATCGATTATCACTAAGACTTAGTATGTAATGAAAAGATTATTTCAAAAATAGAAGTTTTTAACTTTTCGACATACGATTTATAGAATATGTATTATACAGAACTATTTTGTAGGTAAATAATTTCGTGTTTAAGGTCTGACGGGAGGTAACATAGACTGGCATTAGCCATTAATACGCACTACGGGACTTTCCACTTAATTGTTTTTTAATAAATCCGGACATTCAACCATTCCGTTTAAAAGGTTACATTATTATATAAATCTTACATCAGCCTATTATGCGCCGACTTACTAACAACTCAATTCAATATATAATAACCACTTCAACAATTTTACATATTTAATTTTTTAAGTCATCATACGGAGGAATATTCTGTAAATTTTCAATACTTTGTTTACTAATTGTATCTGAATAATAACGAATAGACTAATGCAAAGTATAAAAAATTTTAACAGTTAATATCTGAGGAATCCCATCAGTAACGTTTAATCAATTCTAAGGTTCTAAGTGCTTTATCATATTACTATACAGAAATTTTGTAATTTGTAAAATCGTCCAAGTATATTAAGTAATTAATAAAATTATCGTTACATCTATTTTATATTTTATGAACAACCGTTATTAAGGACTATTATCTTAATAATGCATAACATTTTATGATTTAGAAATTATTCGTTAAAATTTTAATTTTATTGTATCAATACTTTTCAAAAAAGTACTTAACTATTTCGTGATTAATATAGACAGAACAATGATGGTTTTCATTAAAAAAAAAAAAAAGGTTTATATTATTACCGGACATTACTAGTTAAATCACATAAAAAATTCAACTATATGAAAGGATAGTATGTCCTTAGGTATACTTAAAATCAAAATTTTAATAAATATACCTATTACAAATGGATAAGAAAGGGATTGAACATGTACTTGGCGATTCATACATTGTATTTGAATCCGTTGCTATTATAGACTGATGGATTGTGCCGCATTGTGTTATATACACATATATTACTACAGATCGCATAAGAAAAATACGTAAAATACAAAATAAACTATCTGTAAAATAAAAAATTTTAAACACGTTGTCGATACACCGCATGCATGTGATACACTGTAACATTATATCTGTAAATATGTCATTGTGTTTTTTTGAATTACGTATGCTACTGCCACAGTAAGAATTTGCTACACTAATGTTTATGGCTTGACAAATTGGTAAAGTGATTTTTTTTTTCAACCTTATTGGTTTTTATTTTCAACAATAACACAATAAGTTTATTGAATGTGTTACTACAATATGTAGGTAGGTACCTAAACAATACTCGTGTACATTATTCCTATCTACTATTTATTAATTTAAACAATTATATTGTTATGGTAATATTCTGTATACCATTATAATGTGCCACCTTTTTTTTTTTTTTTTGTCAAAATTATTAATTGTACTCTCAAGTATTACAATTTGTTATGCGTTGACGCCACTCAAATAGTCTCCTAACTACGGTTATATTGCATGTATCGTGATAAATATTCATGACGAAAACAACATTGAAGTTTAAAATCGTGTAAAATAGGTATATGACGGTAAATTTTAACAGCATAGTTTTCTGACGCTAATATTTTACCATTAAAAACCTTCATTCCGGGAAAATTTAAATTTCTATAGCCACTTAAAATCTTGATATACCTATAGCCTATAGGCTATAATATTAAAATAATTTTTTCAATGCTACATGACTAACATATTAAAAATTCAAACATTTCAAAATATCGCTCTCCGAAAAATAATGAATGCACCACCCTACGTGTCTAATCACACCCTTCATACTGACACCAAACTCAAAACAATTAACGATGAAGCCAAAATATATTATAAAAGATTCTATTCCAAACTAATTAACCACCCTAACGAACTCATAAAAAACTTATCTACTCCTTCCATACCTGGTAATCCCCCTAGACGCCTGAAGCGTAAGTGGTGTCGTGATCTCTTAAGATAAGCTAAAAAAATAAAATCCATAGAAAGTGCCATCGATGGGTGGCTTCTTTCATCAAATTTCCATGTCAAACTTTGTAACTCTCAACATATATGCTTATTGTGTCAATCGATACAGATTGTGTATTACGTTTAAAAAAATAAAAAAAAAAAAAATGCTACATGAAATATTGTTTTTTAAGTTTCAACCGAGGCCTAACAAGAAATTATATACATTCTCACGGTTACCCGCAATTGTGACCCTGCCCGTCGGATGATACCGCATCGACTACCGGCAAGCTCTAATGAGTCCGTATCGGCTCCGAGTGTTGAACATTCCGCCAGTTTAGTGAACGTATTGCGTATCATTTGTGAACGTAAACCATATTATTAAAAATTTACGTATAATTATTATTATTATTATTATTGATATCATTATTAATTATTATTCTTATATTATATTATTATATATATATATTGTCATCGTGAAAACCTTTGTTGATATTTGATTATTTATTATAACTTTAACGCTTACGTATATCATATTTCTTGGTGTTGTTATTTCGAGCAATCGACGTTGCATTAGTCTACGTATATTATTTTATTATTACCCAGCCCATGAGCGCAAGCCACTGGGGCTAACTGTTCATTAAGAGCCCTTTTTGGCGAACATAATATCTGTAGTCAGTCCTCATGAAGACTGCAGTCTGTAAATGGAAAGGAAAATGTTGTTAATTGGGAGCCGATACGGCCACCTTCAAATGACTAGTGGGAGTCGATGCGGATACTCCGTACCCATCTGTCTTTGTCCACACAACTGATTAAGATGGTATATACAATATTAAACGTAAGCAACATCATACAAGTCATACAACAATGTTAGTACTATACTACTATACATTAGTATTGTTCTTATTATAATGTGATCATGATAGATACGATTTTATGATTAATTATTTGAATTACACGAGTACAGTAAAACGGTTTTAATTGGGTTGCTTTTCGTATAGTATTTACATAAACTGACCTAACGTTTCTGCCGTAGAGCAGTCGTATTATTATACACCGATTACATAATTATCTACAAAAACGATGGTTACTTAAACATGTTAAAAAAAGAATGGAAGTGTTAACAAAGTGTGACAATTGGCCCAATAACCTAGGCTGTAGAATGAAATTGTGTCGACCAATGTTTAATATCCGTGACATTTTGCTCCGTTGAGTATATAGTCGTGTTAAAGCCTATACATACATAACCACTATACACCGACCACCACTATTTAGCAACTATTGCAAATCAAACAAAAAATCTTTTAGATTACATTGCATAATAATAAAACGGCGCGAAGAAGTAACACAGACTGTATGTAAACAATGCATCTGTATAGAGTAATCCAATTAATTAGGCGAAAGTCAAAGTATCTGTATAGTTTTTAATCGGTAAGAATAACCTTAAAATATTATATATGTAGTTTGGAGTATTTTTATTTTAATAAAATATCACTGTTTAAGTATTATTTCATTTAAAAATAGATAAGTATATCTAATCAATATTCAATGTCATTGTGTTCGTGTAGAAATTAAAACATAATTTATATTTTATAACTAATATACGAGTATGCATAGGTATGTACAAACGGTTTTGTGGTAAACACGCTATATTATAGTAGATACTGCGACCAAAATCTTTAATTTTAAATTCACTTAGGCCTCTAAAATCTTTGTAAATATTCTTAAATATATCTTTGTAATTACTGTAACTGTTTCAAAAACAAAACTTTTTAATAATAATTATACTCGGATTATCAATTGAAATTGTTATCCATATAACACTGTTCTTTCAATTAACATTTAAAAAAGATAATAAAATCTACTTTATGTACACCAAATTCATTTATAAAAGCTTTATGTCACACAATTTTAATGATTTTTCTATCTACAGTAGTTGAAACAATAATCTTAGAATAAAGAATAGCCGATGAAGGACATCATAATAATGTTGAAATATCTTCAAAAGAATGAAGATGTTTTGTGATATTTAAAAATAGTATAAATAGTACAAGGTAAGTCTATTTGTAAGACTTCCTTAAAAAGCAATCAAATGAGTTCTATAATGATACTTTCAAACAAAATAAAGCGCTTTTCAATACGAATAATTAATTATTAGGTACAAACAGCAAAAAAAAAAAATAAGTAAATAAATAAATAGGTATAACTATAGCCTGTGTATAGAAATTCTTATTATTTTTATTTATGTATGTATAGTATACAAATAGTTTAAAAATTATTTTTATGGACATTTTTTATTTTTTCACGATATTATACAAATTATGAAATTGCATTAAACTTATTTAGGTATTCCATTAATTATTCTTTTCATTTAGATCAATTAATGTAGTATATATATTTTTGTATGATACCTACGTATACACACTTATTAGTTATTAGTTATTACACACCAGTCGTTTCAATAGTTATATACTTATATATACTTTATAAACATAATAGGATTTTTTATTGTATTTTCTAATTTCTTTTCGTGTCTAACCCTAAATTACAGTTTTAAACGTGTTGTCTTTTCACGACTCTATCCAACAGACCTTTGACCGTGGAGATGTCTCGAACGGAAGAATTGTAACCTTGATAAACGCACTTTCACTACACCGAATATCGAGTTTATAGATGTATACCCTGCAGTATAAACTATCTTAAAATTCTTAAACTTTCTCTTCTAACACGTTTAATATTTGTTATTAGGTACATTTTTTTCACTTAGAAACAAACAGTTCGACAAGTTACATGAGTACAGGTCAAAGCAGATGTGCCCAACTTTCACCGTCAACTGCTGCTAACTGGTTGCTTGCGTAATGTACCCATAGTACCGGAAATCGCATCGAATCCCTAAGTCGTTCAGGTGCATTTTATAACAATCAGTCGTTGTCAAGTTCAATTTTTTACGATTATTTCATAAATCCATAAAATTAAAATGTTGAATAAACTAATAAACTATTAAAATTATATCCTATATAATGTCAATCATCATCAGAATACAATTTTTTTTATTATTCTTTATTACGACGATAGAAACTTTATCGATAACATTGTCGCTTGTTCATTGATCTCCGCATGTATCAATAATAAAAGTGATAAATAGAAAGTTTAAAAAGAAAAAGTCAACTTGTTCAATCATTTCCTGAAGTCTCGAGTAAATATCAATATTAAAATATCTTAATATAAACAAATATGTATAAATCTATATATATTAACACTTTTAAACACGTAATAGTAGTATGAATGATAAGACTATATAGATGTGATTTAATTCGTGACATAATATTAAATTAAATAATAGTATTATACGTGTGTTCAATAAATAAATATATTGTTCGAATACACTTTACTCGAAAAATCGCTTTAAACATTATCCTGTAAAATTTAACACCTGATACATTTTATTTGTTCTTAATTTATTAAAAGTAATAATAAAATTTTAATAAATTTGAAACTAAATATTTGTGTTAACTAAGTGCTACAATAAACTGCATAACATAATAAATAATTTTTTTCTAAATTTAATATTTTTATATTTGTTTATACAAAAAATATTAAATTATTTAATTTTAAATCTTAACTAAATTACCATAATACACCTAACACATTTAATAACTTGATAATCGTTTATTACATCATAAGCATCATATGATTCAATAATTGTTTTAAAGTGTACCTTACAATATCTAACAATTAATAAAAATCTAAAACGCCAAATATGATATATATCTTAAAAACTTTTTTAATATTTAAAAATTCAAGTTATACAATATAATATATGTTGTAACTAAAACATAATACTTTTAACGCTACGTTTAGTATTTTTTTTTTTTTTTTGGTTTGAATTTTGTGTTTGTTAAATATATTTGTTCATTTTAATAGATGAACACTTTATATCTTGTCGATTTAAGTATTAATTTAATTCAATTGTATTTAAATAATTTGCATAATACATACTTCCTAAACATAACAATAATACATACCTATAAATAGATTTATTTTTTTTTAGAAATGATTGGTCATACAATAAATCATAACTTCAAATTTTAAAATAAAATAATAATAATCAACATGTTATCATATTATATGGTTATACTTAAAAATATATTATAAGAAAATTTATTCTAAACTTTTTGTTGCATATTGCATTTTTAATAAAATTCAAAAAAATTGCATTTAATTGTATTCTATTCTGATAAAGCATTGATTCAGCACTATAAAAAGTATAAATCTACAATTTTTAAGAAAAAATATCACAAATTTAAATATAAAAAATATTTTGTTTATCCTTTTTTTTTTTTTAATATGTCTATTTAATTTTTAATGCTGTCAAAATATTATTTTCATATAGTATAATACCGATATGCAGATATGTACATATAATTAGAATAAAATTATACCTTTAATTATCCTGGAAGCCGACAGCGATGAACTTATTATAACAGAACACACAATAAAAGAAAATAGATTCCGACAAATCATTTTGAACATATAAAATAAATTTTGTTTTAATAATAACCGTTAGTGTATGAAAACATCACATGCTCAGTATGTATAACAAACAACACTATATAGCGAACACGTTGACGGTTCGTTTTTTACTGCGACTGATCGAGTAACCGGCTCGCAGGTACCTCTACCTCTATAGCATATACCTACACCACCAGAATCGGTCTCCTGCTGTTGTTATAATACTATGATATATTTCAATTACAAACTGCAGTAAAGATTACGTATCTACCCTTAAAATATGAATTAAAGAAGGTTCGATTAATAGTTATACAACGTTCTTGTCTGTATCAACTTTTAATGAGTATAGGTCTCTAACTTAAACATACAAATGTATATTTATTGCATTAAAATATTATAATCAGTTATCATATTATTATTATTTATTACAATAACATATAATATAAGGATAGTATTAATTTTATTTTAATAACCGTCGTATGAATATACATAATATACAAAATACTAATTGATTCATATTATGTTAATATGTGTATATAGGTAAAATTAATTATAGGGAACTACATATTTTTCTTTTAATATAAAAATACGATTTCATAAATTTTTTAAATTCTATTCCTAATATTTTTATAAACATATTATATTCATATACTACGAACACTTTAATATAAACTATCATACTGATGGTATAATACTACGATTTCTATTTAAATTCTCCTTTTTTTATGTATCTATTTATGTACTTAGGTTTTTATTTTAAAACAGTTGTAATAAACTTTTAATATTATACCAATATTAAACTGCATCATGGTCCATAAAAGAAAACACAAAATAAGCATCTATATATACATATACCTACGTATAAACAGAGTCAATTTTTGGTATGAGGATTTAAAGTTAGAGTGTGGACGTGGGGTCCAAGGCCAGCACAAAGTATTGAGATTCATCTACAAAAGTATTTTTTCTTCGCTATAATAGGATTAGAGATTTTTATTTTTATTTGTATGTTAGGATAAAATTATGTTTCATAATTTTGGTAAAACTAAAATACGTACATGATTAATATATAAATACTTTATAGTAACAATTTAAATATTATAATATCAATAGTACAATTATTAATACAATGTATATGAACAACTACCTTACATTTTTTTTACTCCATATATCTAGACAACAAATATTGTTAGTAGGTATGTTATATTTTTATTATCGAATTTAGTATTTGTTTTATTGCTTTTATAATTTTATACATTGACCTGTTTGACCTAATGACACATGTATTATTATTATTATTATGTATACTACTGAAAACGAAATTTTAAGCACATGAATAAACTCGATTAGTTTTAAACGCATTTAGTATTTATAGACACTTAAGTTGTAAATATTGAACATTTTTATTTTTATTAAAATAAATAAAAAAAAACATAAAATATTGTTTTTATCTTATGTTCTCACAATAAAACAATACGAAAAAGTAATTTATTGTATATATATTGTTAAGCAGCTACTTTGAAAAAAAAATACATTCAAAATGAAGAATAGGGAGGGGTTCTGGCAGTCAAAAAAATATAAATTAAACACTGACGTTTCTTATAAAATGTGATAGCCTAATAAATGTATGAGTATATAAAATATTGTTGGTATTTGACACTATAAGAAACATAAAATACATAATAACAATTTTTTTTATAGATTAATTATAATAGACAAAAAATTATCTAAGACAAAGCTTCAGGACACATAACCCCTTCTTTGTGTACCACCAATATCTTTATGTATGTATTACATAACTGTTAAATAGACGGATATGTATTTTTAAAAATATTTGTGATAGATGTATATTTCTAATTAGAAGTCTCTAGCTTTGGAGTTAAGCATATCAGCCAAAGCTATACAAGTAGTATTCTTAAATTTTTTCACGAGGGTGTTATGAAATTCGGTCACTAAAACTTTGTTTACTTCAATCTCCTCATCTTTGGACAAGTTGAATTTTGCAGGGTCAATCACAACTTTGATGTTTTTAACTTCGGCATCTGCATAACAATCATCACGCTGGAACATATTGCTAACTGGAATTACATTGGCATTTCCGATTTCAAAATAAGCGTAATCCGTGTACAGTTTGTTGTTCTTGGTGAGCTGTACTCGGAAAGTTCCGCTCAAATCATGCATATTCATCTCCAGTGTTGCGATCAATTTTTTATTAGCCATGTCAACAGTCATATTTCTTACTCTTTGAAGGGTTTGGTTCAAACCATTAGTGAAAACGTCATCGACTTGGATTTGTATACCCGAAGGCATACTGGTATTAAATCCTTTGAAGTGTGGGTCTGATACATTCTTGTACATAATGTAAGGTCTAATCGCTTGTCGAACTGCGATAGAAACGTTAGGCTGTATCGATTTCGCTACATCATCAGCGATGTGTTGAGAAGCAATTTTTTCCAAGAAGAATCTATTAAAAATAAAGAATAATTATACTTAAGAATATTAAATAAAGTCTATATCAGTTTTTAGTATCCACATTTTCAAAGAACATACCACGATTCTATTAGTTTAATAAACGATAAGTTATTGTCAAAAAATTAAACCAGAACACTTTTAAAATAAATAAATTATATATTATTATATTGCGAATTAACTAACAGAAAATATAGTTTAGTATTTCTACAACTGAACTTGTATTGTAATATGAGCTATAAAAATAATTTACTTTGTTTTATTATATTAAGATTTACTTAATAAAATACTAGGTAATTTTGAAACTTACTTTAGGTTGCTCAAATCGTTGACATTTGTCACAACTGGAAGGTTTCCTGAAAATGATGCTTTAACACTTTCATATGAAATGCTTGAACTTGGCACTGAAGATGGATAATTCATGGTGTTTTCAGTAAGTTTCGTGTTTGCCCGGTATTTTAAGTTTCCCAATTGAATATGATAATTTCCTCCATCATAGTGTGTGGTATTAATATAATGATAGTTACCTCTAATATTGGCCTCTTTCCATTCGACATTAGTTTCGATCTATACAAACGAAATGAAATGATTATTAATTATAATGAATATTTGTATTGATTTAAACAATTAATATGTACTATATTGTGTGCCAGAATGGAAAATGATAAAAATTAAATAAATATTAGTTAATAATAGGTACCTGATCAGGTGCCCATTTAATAATAATAACGTTTTGGTCGTATTCCGTTAATCCACTGACTAAATTGTTTTCGAATATTAAATCGACGTCTGAATCATAAGTTTGTGTAATCGGTATGGGATATCCATTTTTGAAATATCCATACGGATCTGCGGGATCATAAACATGACCACTGTATTCAGAAACTATTTTTATTTGAATTTTGTATGCATCAAAAACAGCTTTTGCAATTTCTTCGTCACTTTTTCCAAGCATTTGTCTCGGCAACATCTCGGGTATCGAATCATTGTCATATCTATAATTTACCTCACTGAATACTGGATCTAAAAGTAATATTATAAATTAGATAGATAGGTACAACACTTTGGTTACATTATTTTTTAAACATTATAAAAAAAAAAAAAAAAAATGATATAAAAAACATATAATGTAAATAATAATATATTTATGGTTGAAATATTTAAAACAATTTTATTTTACACTTATCAATTTATGTGTATTACCATAAGCAATAGAGTAAGAAATGCAAACAGCCAAAACAAAAACTAATGACGACTTCATCTTGATCGCAAATAGGTTAAATGTGTTAGTTGTATAAAAGTTCTTCCTTTTATATAAATATTTTATCTTTTATGTTGATAAAACCATTTATAATTAATTAAATCTTAAGCAAAATATAAAATAATGACATATTTACCGGTAATTGCATAAACATGATAAAATAATATGTATTTCAGAATTAAACATTACAACATGATTACGTGTGTACATATATATAACGTACACACGTGCCACGTGTATTTACGTTACCAATTATAAAATTAAATTAAATTTCGAGAAATTACAAATGTTCTATTTGAATCTTTATTATGTACGTGTATACATTATTAAATAGATTAATGATCGATAAACTTTGACGCTAAAACAACTTTTATGGACTGTAAAAAAATGTATAATCTTATATTATAAAAACAGTATAATCTATAATAACTTTATTAAATTTTAACTTTTATTGTTATCTTTAGAGTTATAAAAATAAAATTTCGTTAATAACTGTCTTAAAAATTAATTTTAAATATTATTATAAATAAATAAATATATTTAAATATTTATAATATTTATTTAATGTTGTTATTAAGTCTTAGTGTGTATCAAATAGGAAAGAAAATTCGGAAAACTTAAGGACGCAATCAGTATAGTCGTTAAATATTATCGGGACGCCATTAGTGTAGTTGTTTATTATTATCGGGACGCAATTAATTTGCACCGCGCGCGACACATTGGACTTGTTCGACGACACACCGATCGAGAACTACAGGTTTAAAGTTTAAAGTAATATCTATGTTTACAAAATCAAATTCTTTTAAAAAATCTGTGTGTGTTTTACATGGAAAATAATTATTTTATTAAGGGCATCTTATTTTTATATTTTCTACTTGCTTTTATACATAATAAACTTAATGATTCATGAACTGATTTTATTGACATTGGATGTTTGAGATAAAAATGCGTCCTTGAATTGTGAATATTTCTTACTATCGGTATTAAATTAGACGAAATCAAATCTTCTCCATTAATACATATTATGTTACGGGCAAAGTAGACTATCGTGCAATGTAAACATTACCCGATTATGATGGGCAATGTAGGAAAAATTATACTTTGATCAGGTTGTATATAATTGCCCAGTCTAAGTTGGGCAATGTAAATCAATTCGTTTGAATTATTAAATTTACAATTGACTCTGTTCTTACAGCAGTTATTTTATTTATTCTTTCATCTATTTTTCTTTCAATCAATGTTTTATCAACTTCACAATAATTTTCAGTATTCATATATGTTATAGCCGCTTTTAAATCTTCTTCAGTTTTTAATCTATTTATTATTGATATTGGATGTACAATCACAATATAAAATCATCGTTTAATCCAATTTTTGCCCTACACTCAAACATTGCTTCTATACTCGCATGCCAATTACTTTATAACATATAAATATAAAAGTGCGTATATAACTTCAAAAATATAATACGTATTAAATTGACTGTAACATAGTACCTATCCCCCTCACTATATCTACTCTTTCTTAACTGCAGTTTAACTCATTTAAAAGAAAAATGTATTCAAATGGAAAGTTTTGTTTATAGCTTAAGTTACAATGCCCAATTAAATATGGGCAAAGTAACTTGGACCTGTCAAAGTACAACCCTGCATAGCAAAAATAGTATTTTTAATATATTGCCCAAAAACACAGGGAAAAGTATACATTGACCGGGCAATATAAAACATTGCCCGATAGTCTACTTTACCCGTCACATATTTATATAGATATTTCTTTTTTTAATTATTTTTTTACCTATGTATTTCACCTATGGAGTCTAAAGCTTTTCTTTAGGAAGAATTACTAATGTTTTGTCGTTTTAAAGTTTCAAAATACGATTTATTTATATTTAATAATTGAACATTTTGACCCACTGTATTTACTTTTGCTCTATTCTTACGTACAATATACGTATTATGTTTAAAAAATCTTAAATTAGCAGTATTTGTCTTTTTTAATTAACATGAAGAGACGTCATTCTGATATATCGCAACTTCGTACCTATATGATTGTGTAGACCATTGATGGATAAGACACGCGAGAATTTTCAACAATACTACCAAAACTGTTAAGATAAATTAGTATTTACCCAATGTGGCAATGAGTACTATTCTATGTATATTTACAATTAATTATCATACCAAAATCGAAAAAAAATTTTGTACCAATATTATCAGTGATGAAAAGTAGTAAATAATTTGTTTGTCGAAAAAAAAGTCCAAATGTCAGCTTTATCGATAAGTTATTGTTGTAACTATAAAGTATAAACACCACACATAGTGGTTGAAACGAATACTAGTATAATATTATTGCACCTATTCTGCACCATTATATTCCAATTTCCATTAACCATAGATAAACGACCAGTCTAAGATTGGTGTAGGAACTATCATATTAAGTAATTTTTTTTTTTTTTATGAAGGAAGTTACATACGTAATTTTTTTTCATATTTGTTTAGGAATTTACACGTCTTATTTGTAGGTAGGTAATGTATGTAAATTTTTAACTGCTCTCGTGTAAAAACTTACGATTAACACTATTAAGCTACGTTGGGAATAGGTAGATTTACATAATGAATAGAAAGTCCTAACATGATTATATATTGCCACGCTTAATATCAAAACACAAAAACAAAATGAAGTTGCAAAGTATACATAAATAATCCGTTTTAATAAGCTTAAAAAAAAGACTATTTTTTTTTCTTTTTTGCTGAAATAATATCATTATACAGGCGATATAGCATTAAAAGTGATTTGATGATAATAAATATAATTAATCTATTTAAGATTTAGTATATTCATAACAAATATACTGATTAAAAAAATAATATACTATTATACTTATACGGTAAAACTTTACAATAAAACTAATTAAAATAAAAAAAGATATGATACATAAAAGTGCTATTATAATATTACATACAATATATTATTAAAATGCTTACAATAATAGATTATAATCTTATTTTCAAGTTTTAATAGAATTCAATTAGATAAAGTTCCTATTAAATGAAACCTATTTTTAATCTTCAGTAAAAATAAAAATAAAAACACTAATAAGTAATAGTTTAATGGTTGTTTACGAAAATGTTGGCTTTTAGGAATCATGAATTTTGATTATTAGGTCATTATATATAAACATACATACACATGTAATTTATAATCACCATATTGAAATAAAAAAATCTACCTTATTTTTAACATTCCAACAACGTTAAAATATACACATTTTAATAATTATTACTATTTAAAATAGGTAGGTACTTATAATAATATACTCCAAAAATAAAAATAAAATAAACAAGAAGAAAAATATTTAAGATTGTTACCTAACCACTTTTTTTCTTGTAGAATTGTAAATCAGGGGAATTGTAATGTTAGCACGGTTTCCCCGTGCTCGCATAATTATTATTAGTAACTAGTTATTAATAAGTAATAACTTAAATTAGTTTCAGAAAGGTAGGTAAAATTAACAATATAATACATACAGCGCCGGATTGAGACTTTTCGGCCCATCGAGATTTTAAATTTCTATCAGCCCATTCATAGGTGGAGATTTTATTGTATTATACATGATAATCAATGAAGATGACTTCAACCCTAATATTGAATAATTTAGGGTTTTGAAAACGTCCCCTCCCAGTGGCGTAATTTGGGGGGGACTTGGGAATTTTCCCTAGTCTAACATTTACAACAACTTTAAGTCGGCACATTTAAAAATTATAAGAAGTTTTATTTTTAGCTCGTTAAGCCATTGTAATGAATCATATAATATTAATATTTTGATTAATAAATAAATTTATAATTATTTTATTAATTATAATATTACTAATAACAGAACAGCCGCCGTGTCCAAGTGGGACAGTAATTGGTACTTGGTGCTCACGCATTTAGAATTTAGATACTATAGACTCTGGCAGTTGGCGCTCTGCAAAGTACGTACCTACTTTGTACAAGCAAGAATTATTATATTTTTAAAAAATTTTGAGTCGGCAAATCAGTGAGTGATTGACCTAGTCTAATAAAAACTGAAACGACGCCACTGCCCCCTCCCTCTCGAAATCACTTATGGCCCATTTGACAAACATGTTGTATCTCTTATTTTATTTACATTCGAAGCAAAAAAGATTTTTTTTTTTTATTTACTTGAAGTTGGTGTGCATTATTTCATGATAGTTTCTCTATAGCGAGTTTACAAATTACTCAACATAGGTACATTGTATTAAGTTACCTCTTATACAACCATGGGCAATTTTTTTCACTAATTTTTATACTGCATATATAAAAAATACCAAATAGAAATATAAATACATATATTTATGATGAAATGTCTAAATTTAGTTTATCATTAATAAGTAAGTTTAGAACTGAAAATATGCAACAATATAATATATGCTAATACATTATATCTTTATTTTAAAATAAAAGCTTTTAGCTTAAGCTTAATCATAATTATGACCGGCTCAAATTTTACGCAACCCACCGAGATTTTCTTGGTAGCTCGCTGGTTCAATTTGGATCTGGATACATATTATTTCCAAAGGTCCGAGAAGCCCTATAACTTTCTCAATGTTTGCACTTTACATATATGTATTATTGTTATTTTTTTATTAACATATACACTGTATACTACAACATAATAACAAAATACATTAAATAGTACTTCTTAAATTCTAAAATTGTGCAACTTTAATATTAAACTAAATTTTATAATAATTATATTACACAATTATTTAAGAATATATTGAAAAATGCTGAATGGTTATATAGTATACATGCCATCTGCGAAGGTTAAAGTACCATTGATCATACTAATAATAATCGCATGATTTTTCATTTGTATCAATGTAATTAATCCAGTTATTAATAACACTATGATCTAAAACAAAAAAAAAAAAAAAATGATATACGTTTTTATTTTGAATTAAATGGTTTGAATAATTTAACTTAAATAATTATATAATAAAAATACAAAATATTGATTATCTATGTTAAATCTTGAACAGTTAGTAATGCATAGTAACATATGTTATAGTTGTACAACCCATTTGTGTTTTTTTTTTTTGTTTGTTTGTTTGTCTGAAACTTTTAAGTATTTAATAAATTATTATTGCTGCGAAACTCAGTTTACGAATTGTCCTTGATGTGGTTAAACAATTTATCACATTAACCCTTAAATACAACTCGTTATTGCTTCTAGTTTTAATAATCGTCAAATAAATCGTTTTAGTATTTCTATTTAATTAAATTAAGTTATTAGTTATTACCTATATGATACGTTATTGTCTTACTCAAACACATATAGTTATACAATACTTGAAATAATTCAATTTTTTCATTAAAATTTTATCTATTTATAAAGTTTTTAAAATATATATTTTCAAAGTTTGCATAAATCCATATTTTATTAATAAAAAGAAAATTAAAAAATACTTACTGACATAACAATATTCAAATTTATATTGAAAATTCCGTAGGAGCTAATTTCATCCAATTCAAAAAATGATAATTGAAGCATAAACATTTTAACCTATAATTATTTAAAATTATTAAACATAATATTTATATAATAGTTATAGAAAGAATAGTAATGACTTTAAAAGCTCATGTAAATTTCTTAAAAAAAGCGAAAATTCACATAAAATCTCCAAAAAATTATCAAAAAATTACTTAAATGCGTGAAAAAATTGATTTAAAAATAATTATTGTACCTATTCTATAGGTACAATTTTATTAGTATAATATTCGATAAACGTGTATAATCAGTGTATTTGTGTAAAATCACTTTTATTTTAAGTTGTAATATACGTGTTATAATTTATGACACACTAACAGTAAACTTATATCAGTAATCAGTACGTTATTTTTTTAAACATACAAATATTTTTTAAAACATAAAATTTGTAAAAAATTCCAAAGTTGTTAGTATACGCGTATAAAACGTTTCATACGTTACTTGTATAATATGACCTATATTATAAAACGTATATAACGTATAAAACTCATTTATAATGAGTTTTTGTACAAAGTGGGATATTTTCGTCATCTACATTGTACAAAAACTACAAAAAAAAAAAAAAAATCATACCATATGAAAAAATGACATAAAAATATGAAATTAATATATTTTAAATCAAGAAAGCACAAAACGAATTTTTATCAAATGCAAAAGCCATAAACATCCTATACTACTCGTATAATATATCTTTATTAATGATTACAAACGATTACTGTATAAATCATGAATTAACAATTTTAGTAAATCAATTTTAATCAATAACTAATATGCAATAAATTAGTAGTTACTCAAATTATATTATTATAAATAAAATTAATTTATGAATAATACGTAATACGCCAATAATATGATGTCATAGTGAAATCAATTATTTCGAATATTCAAAAGAAATGAAGTAGTGTTTATCTAAATATATTTTACTTGTCGTTTTATGTCGGCGTGTAAGTTTGATATACGATATAATCTTAAACAAGATATCATCCTTCTTTTCTGGAATAATATTGTTATATACAATGTTAATATTTATGTTTTTATGTATTCCATTAAATATATTATAATTATTGTAATTAAATTCTTAGTTTAAAATAATTTGCTTAATCAATTATGAATTAATGGCTAATACTCAAGACTCGATAGTATAAAATTTGTTATTTTAATTAGTTACGTAAACATATATGTATTTATATTATCTTTAAAATGTACTATAATTTATTAAACAAATATAAGCCCCGATATATATAATCGTATTCATTTTTGTAGCTTACCTTATCGTGTATCAATGAAACCACAATAATAATGGACATAGTAAAGATGAGAATTTGAAAGTTTAATACGTGTGGTATTGCATATCTCAAGATCATTATAATAGGTAGTACGTTAGGTGTTAACGATTTAGTCACGTTTATACAAATCGAAAAAAAAAATTGAACTAACAAATTTATAAAATTAAATGTAAAGAAACTTAAAAGTAATGGACCGTAACCCAAACTGAATGTTTTTAATAATTCTGATAGTTCAGAGTGCAATATCCGTATTTTTTCCAACGATATTGCTATTTCAGAATGTGACCATTCATCAAGAAAATCAGATTCTACAGGAAGAAATTCCAAAAAATCTAATAATGTTTGAAATCTATTGTTTAAGTTAAGGATAAAAAAACACGATGAAATTAAAACATTAAAATCTATAATGAACGGTGCGTTAAACAAATAGTGTATAGTTGAATAAATATTTATGATTTTTGGAGGCCATAAGTACAGCTGGTAAAATTCAAATCCGATAAAGTATACCAGTAATAAAATGTAAATCGTATTCAAAAATCGTTTACTCAAACAACGCTGTTGAACCGACAAATATGTCGAAAGTTCAGCGATATTTTGATCAAATTCTATAATGCCATTGATTAACCTAAAAAAAAAAAAAAAACAATATACATATTATTGTGTATACTTTAATTTATACTTTTTTTTTAAAAGTTACGCAGAGAGATTTGGTTTATAAGCAAAACTATTTTGATAGTACCTATATATTTGTATTATTAGCGTATCATAATATTTTTTCCATATAATAGTAACTACCTACTATTTGGAACTTAAGTATTATATGTATTGTAAAATAGTGTCTTTTATTTCAATTGTTATACTCAATATTTAGATACTAATTTAATCAATATACATCTTCTAAATTATAACAGTGCATTTATTAATTAAAACGTCCAAATGTCCAACACAAGCCTCAAAACTACATTACTCTAAGGTAACTGTAGTCTGTAATATAGAATACAACAAGAGATAATCGCGGCAACAATTTTATACTAAATAACAAGTAGTAACCGTCCAGGGCGGATTAGCATACTCATGAGTAAAGAGCGGATTTTTAGGTTCTTAAAAGCTTAAAATATGATGCTAATATGTTCTAAAAAAACCCTAAAATATTCTCTAAATATTCCTTAAACTTGTAAATATGCAGATAATATGATTTGTTTTATTTCCAAAATAATTCAATTAAAACAATAAATAACTTACATACCATTCCTTTTTGGTAACATATAAAATATTTAACTATCAAAAATACAAAACAGTTCATAGGTATATGAATATAATTAAATATATTATATAAAAACAAAATAGTTTAATAAAAACAATACATAACTTGTATGGCCTTTAGTGACAGCTAAGTTATTTAACTATAAAATATAAATCAGTTCATACTTAGTTACCTTTATAAATATAATGAAATATTAATAAAAAAACAAATAAAATTAATAAAAACAAAATTAGTTCATACTTAGTTACCTACTAAATTATATTACCATCAGTCGTAAATACTGTATCATTTATTTTATTATACGGCTCTATTCACTGTTTATGTAAATATTTTAAACTTTTGTTAATTTTCGGTATTTAAAAAAAATAAAAATGAATATTACAAATTTAACTAAATCGTTAGACATTTAAGTTAAAATAATAAACAATATAAAAGTAAAAATAGATTTATTATTAGAAATCATTCTTATCAGGTTATTATAAGATCGTAAGTACAATCACGGATGAAGAGTAACAGAATGATCATCATTACCAATTTGATTACAAACAAGTAGATAATTGGATGATTTTTAATTTTTATCATTCTTATATAAAATAATTTTTTTTCCTAGACAAAATTGTTGCTGGAAAATATCACAAATCGATAAATTAATAATGTATAATATGATTTTTTTATGAACAATAATAGAATATATTCTAAAATATGAAAAATAGGCTAAATATTCTCTTAAGTCAAAAATATGCTTTAATATGCTAAATAAATTTTTTCCTACGAATTCTGTGATGGATAAGTCGTCCACATTTTTCACTCTCATAAAGCTGCATAAAACCAATAAAAATATGTAAAAACCTAAAAATCCGCTCTCTACTCATGAATAATAGTGAACTTTCCGGATAAGCCAGTCTTCGTTTGTGCCATTCTGTTATTTTATGACAAACAGTTTATAATAATAATTATATATTAGAATAATATTATGTATTTACTTCAAAATGTATACATTGTAAATATAATTTACTTTAATAATGCTGATTATGCGGAGTGACCACAACTAGAACCTAACCTTTTTATTGGGTGACCGCAACTAGTATACACCGGTGTCTGGTTATAATATATTTTATAACAGTTTCGGGAATTGTATGAAACATTATTATTATAACACATATTTGAACGCACAAGTATGAATTTGTGTGATAGACGAAAATACATTTTCATTATCGCAGGATATTTATCAGCCTAATTGTTTTGTTACACAATATAATATACTGTATTATATATAGAATAACACATCGATGATAGCCGTTACTTATATCTTGTTGTTTTAGTATTAGTTTGAATCGTAAAAAAGTTTAAATGTGCATTGTTATGTAACTAATATAGTGTGTATTAATTTAGTATATAATTATAACTAACTAATAAGTTTTCATCAAGTATTTTAAAATGTTATTAGCGCAATTGGTCTACAAAATAGTAATTTTAAACGCAATCAGTTAACTCCCATACATATACTCGTATTATGTAGGATTTGTAAAAAATCTTACGTTTATGGATAGGGGAGATAAACAATCCCCAAACCAGCCAAACCCTCCCAAAGTGATTATTGCGCCACTGACTTGATGGATAATTAGTAATTTAATAATACTTATTTATAAATTATTCTAGGAAGAAGGTCAATTATGTTTTTTTAGATTACCTTATGACCTAAAGCATAATAGTTAAGACCATATCATAAAAAAAAAAATATTTAAAAATAAATTGTATATGTATTAATTTTTTTTCAATACATAAATAATAGAAGTAAATTTAAAAAAAACTACTTTATTCATTAGTTGTATTTTTAATAATTCGGTGTGTGGAAAAATAGAGTTAATTATCTCGGTGTTAATTCTTTTGGTAGATCAGTTTTATATTATTATATACGCAGTGCTTATACTAATAGACTGGCATTGCCTATTCTCTATAGAGTAGAAGTAGCCAGCCAAACAAACAGTAGTGATGTAGCCTATATAATCATATCAATAAGGCGATTAAACATCTATTTTTGTACAATATACAATAATATTACTCTATATTTATTATTTCCTTGTGCAAGAAGCCAAAAAAATAACAGGCATTAATTATTAATTATTATTTAAAATGTATTATTAATTCATAATAATAATCAGTTAGTTTGGTACTTCTTCTGTATAATTAGAAATTAATGATTATAATAATATCGGAATAATATTACAATATTTGAATATTAGAAATTACAGTAAGTTTTCGAGACATTTTTTTTATAGTGCTTTAAATAATAAATAGCTAGATAGTAGGTAGTAGATACTATCCTTTCATGTACAATAAAAATATTGCCATGTAGTCACAAGTAACACAAGAGCAGTGTTCTCCATGTTTTGCCGCTCTCAACGTACAAAAGGGCAAAGGCTAATCTATTGGTGTAAGCAAAGAGTGTCCAACACACGGTGAGTATTGATGCGACCATCACTTTAATTAAAAAACCATCAATTAAATGTATATAAAAAATAAATATTACGAGAAAAAAATTTACTTTAAGAATATAAAACTATAAAATATTAAAAATCAAATAAATTTTAATACCTACTGTATGAACGTTTTATCTTTATTGAGCCCGAATAGCACGGGAGTCGGGCAGTAGACACACATTACCGATATGGGTGATCAGTCGATCAACTCTAGCTAATTTTGATAAAATAATATGTTATTTTAAATTATTTTTTTTTATTATTATTATAAACAAATATACTTTCCTTGTAATTATGATTAAAATGTAATAGCTCGTAAAAATATTTTTACTTATTCGCTATAAAAAAATTATATAAAAATGTATTGTTGTATAATAATTTAATCCTTAAAATGTGTGTGGCTCACAACTTCTACTGGCACGATGTGACTCGGTCTTCTCAATAGGTTGGGCACCCCTGGTGTAAACCTAGAGGTCTAATGATTATAATATACTAAAATCTCAAAATCTGTTATCTGATGTCAGTCTTTTTCGCACACCGAAATTAAGTTCTTAGAGCTAGGTACTAGCATCGAATTATAGAATCAATGGTACTAGTGACTATGTGGTGTATTATATTATACAATATTTTAAATAAATATTTATTTCATAGTAAAAATTTAAACATAATATATTGTCATACTTTATTATCCATTTTTCTGATAGTCTTGCTGCAATAACGACAGTCCAAAATTTAACTATTAACATAAATTCTAAGAAATTAGAGAGTTCCCATGTATAAATGATGTAGGTACACGTCACTAGCACACACGTGCGCGTCAATTCAAGTAATAAATAGATGGTTGATTGCGTACTTCGTAATGATAACCCAGTAGTTGGTTCCAATGTATAAGAAATGCTAATTAATCCTAAGAACTGGCTAAAGATTAAAATTGGCCTTAAAGTTATTTTAAATACAGTCATTTCAATTAAATAATTTTCCAGTATTGTAAAAACCGAGTGAATAGAAACAAATACGCGACAACTGAAAGTTATTATTTTTACCGAGAGTTCGACTATTGATTAAGTACGCAAACAATAAACTTATATTTTTCCAAAACTACAGTGGGTGTCGAACCTATTACGTTAAATTGAATAATTATTTCTTTCTATTTGTTTACTGACAAATATTATTAAACTCGACTTTCGAGTGAAACAACGTCAAAATATTATTTCATCGATATAAATTTTAGATGCATATTTTATATGTTTATTCTACCTACTATTATTTATTTAAACTTCTAGATATAGTGTTTAATCCTATCTCCACTTAAAGTTATATTAATTCTAAAATTCAGATATAAGTATGTTATTATCGAAAATAAAGTCCAATTTAAATTTTAAAATATCATATAAATAGTAATATGTAGTTTATCAAACTATTATTGTTATTTTCTTGATGCAACGATTCATAATTTATAGTAAAAATATAATAATATATAATTCTCTTAATTTTAACAACGCAAAATTTATTACATAAGAATTTAATATCCAAAAATAACGAAATGTCAGTTATTTAACTAACTATTTATATACCTTGTTAAACTTTTACTTACTCAAGTCCTAACATAGTTCCAAGTCTACAACCAAAAAAAATGATTGTAACAATGCATTACACCATTTCAGTTTAGTTAAATGTATGTTAATGATTTAATTATAAATACAATTTACACGAAATATGAATAAACATACATTTTTTTTAATTCCCATTCTTTGAAGACCAAGTTTTAAAAAATTCAAAAAAGTAATATATTTACTATTTTATTTTGTAATTTGTAACGTAATTTAATCACTTTTAAAAAATAACTGACTTGCAGTGGTCTAACACTGAATTAGACATTATTAATTATGTATTCATTCATTTATATCTCACTAATTTGATACAGTTTTAATATTTTAGAATAGTTAATTTTCATACAACTGTGTATCTTTATTTGTCTAACAAAACATTTGGACTAATCATTATTTTCACCAACTATTACCAAATTATTTTTGAAGATATATAATACTATCGATACGTCATTATATGTACATCAATGTATCATACTCACAGAGTTGTTTCATTAATTTCATATATTTATATATGCATATATGTAATATGTATACAGTATACCATATGTCATATAATATATTGTATGTAGTATTTATACATAACATATTTTACGTACTTATACTTTTTTTATTATGTATATTAATTTTGTTATTTTCTATAGCTATGTGTTTAATAATGTGTAATGCATATGTGTTAAGTAAGTTAAAATATATTACTGAAGCAAAAACAAAAATTTTAAAATATTTATATCTGCAGTTTAATATGTGTTTATCTCAACTGTATACAATTCAAAAAATATAGTTTAAAAAATTTAGCTATGCGACGGATTTAGAATAATGAAATAGGATTTTTTTTTATTTTCCAGACTTGATCATCTGGCCCAAAGCCTTACAAATATTTGTGTTTAATTGGATTTTAACATTGTCGATGAACGCGTTAGTCAATGTTTTTTCAATGTCAGCCGACAACTTTGTACTGTATTTAACATTCGGCTGGTTAACTACCACCTCAGTCTTACATTCGACAGGCTTAAGCATATTGAACGATATATTGACATCAATTCTGCTGACAGCGAATGTTGCTTTTCCGATGGTAGGCTTACTCTCCTCGAGTTTAAAGTCGAATTTACCGTCTAAACTATGGATCGTTATACGTAAATCAGCAGTAACCGTGTTGGTAGCCATTTTTGTAGTAATTTTTTTCAATTTGTGTTCCGCATTAGCAAAGCCACTAATGACAGTGTTGCTGATGCTATATCCTACGCTACTGTTGGGAAGTTTTCCGTTTGTACCTGGAAAGTTTGGATCTGTGTCGTTCTTGAATATAATATATGGTTTGATGACTTGACGTATGGCCACAGTTATATTGTTGTGCGTGTCCCTAACTACGCGATCGGCTACTTGTTGGAATACGATGTCTTCAATGAAGTGCCTATTATTAAAAATTAAAAATATAAATAAACATAATTTAAAAGTTAATAAACTACAAATCTTTTTGTGAAATAAATTAATTAATACTTAAGTGAATATATGAATTACAACATACACATGGGCACTGCATATTTATACATCTTAAACTATACATCGTATATTATATAAGGTACCAAACAATATATTTATTCTATATTTGAAGTGATAGGCATGTACGTATAAGTATTACGTACAAACTACAAACCACCGAGAATCTTTTCCGTAATGCAATAATGAAATCTCTACAAGATTGTTACATCAATACATCGAAATACCAGAAATTAAAAATTTGAAATGCGCTTAAGAAATATCAAGTCAACAAGTCTACTATATATGCGCAGAAGATTTATTTGTTATTATTGTGTAATTTTATAATAGAGAAAATATTCTTTAATTTTAGCAACGAAATGGAAGTGATATTTTACAATTAAATACATACCTACCTACAACAACACCA
This sequence comes from Melanaphis sacchari, assembly GCF_002803265.2. NCBI lineage: Eukaryota > Metazoa > Arthropoda > Insecta > Hemiptera > Aphididae > Melanaphis > Melanaphis sacchari. Next base: position 124,510 of record NW_020271544.1, on the reverse strand, counting down.
TACTTATGTATTACTGTTATATAAGAGCATTACCGTAGCTGTTTTTTAAATTACATATTGATTATTGGTTTTAATTAAAAACAATATTAATTAATTATAATTAAATGAAATTCAATATCTACTTATAATTTACAGTTTAAATACATATTTGCTACACCTATTTTTTTTATCTAATTACCTGAAATCATATATAATTACCAGATAACATTTTGTTTAATTATATTAGGTTTTAAATTTTAATATTAATATTTATATATACTCATGCAGTTTTATAACTACAATTAGTAATTTGTAGCTCTATTAAACCATTTTTAGATTTTCTAATTCATTTGATTTTTTGAAACTCAATACATACGCATAATGATCCATAACTATTATAGACTACAGTAGTTTAAAATTAAAAATTTTAAAATTCATACACATTATCATTGATTATAAATACTAATTAATAACTACCTATAATAGTATAATATACAATTTATATATATTTGTAAAAACAATGTATTTAATTGAAAAAAATGTTAATAGTTTAAACCGGAAACAATTATGCTAAATCTATAAAAAGGCAAAATAAATTTGTTTTTTAATATAGAATTAATATATTATACTATTTATAGAAAGTAGAATATTTGTATTATTTTTTAAACATCTACTTTAAACTCACTTCACATTAGAAGAATCACTAGTCTTTAATATTTCTGGTAAACCACCTGTGAATGAAACTTTGACACTTTTGTATGAAATGCTAGATTTTGGTACTGTCGATGGATACGATTCGGTGTTTTCTGAAAGCGTAGTACTAGCAAGATATTTTAAATCTTGTAATTGGATATGGTACTTTCCTTGATCAAAATACGAAGAATTCATGAAAGTGTACCTTCCTCTAACGCTCATTTCTTTCCATCCTAATTCTGTAACGACCTAGACAATAGTATAATACGTTAGAATAATAATAATAAATATTTTATATTTACTTTTTATAGTCTATATCTCTATATCATATCATAATTGATTATTTGAAATATTGTTTGTTACTTATGAAAAATAAATAATCTTATTATGGATTATAAGTATAATCAACGATAAAATGATAAATTATTTATATAAATTTAATTGATATTTCTGAAATACATTATGATTACTACCTATTTTAATAAATTTTACGAAAATAATTTAGTCTATTAATTTTTCACCTGATAATTTATTTATTTATTTTTATTTTATTATAAAATAAAGTACTTTACTAGTTTGTTAAAATTGTTAATATTTATAGTTGTAAGTTGTAACATGCAAGTATATATAAGTTAAATTAATATTGCTTTTTTTTTTTATTCTGATACTACTCTATATAGAAAATTGAAAATTAATTGTTGTTAATATAGCGCACAACAGTGAAGTTATAAGAAACAAGATAACTACTAATTTTTCTACTTCAATCTTGAAAGTTATGATATTACAATTTCACAAATTATACTAGTATTTATAATTTGTCTTAAAATTGACATCTTTTAAGTAGCTGTTGGTTGAAATATGGTAAAAATACTTAATTATTATTTCCTTTAATGATTTGTTTTATCTAATAACTATTATATAATTGTATTTGTAATTTATACCAATGTTTCTCAACCTGAGAGGATCTCCAACTTATTATTTAGGATCGCTAACGTATGATTGAAATCAATACTATTACACTTAAATCAAAAATTAAATAATTGATATACGTTTTATTAATTAAAAATAATATAATATATATGTGACTATATGTTAATAAAAAATATATGTAAAGGTCACCCCACAGTAAAAAGGTTGAGAAACATTGGTTTATACGATGATGAACTGATAATACTATCTAGATATTAGACAAATATTAAAAAGTAAAATGTAGCGAAATTTATTTATCTTAATAATAATTTAAGAGAATCAACTTAGGCATAGACACGTAGCAAGTATCTACATAAATATTTTAAGTATCTCATTCAAGCGTTTTATATTTCTATGTACGTATTGAGTTTCAAATTTGTCGACTAACAAATTCAAAAGTCTACCATAAATTACCTGATTCAGAGCCCATTTAATGATAATACTGTTTTTGTTGTACCCAATAAACCCTCTAATAGCATTATTGTAAAATATGAGATCAGATTGTGGATTAGAAGTCCTTGCATTCGAAATTGGCATTTCGTCCTTGAAGAATCCATAAGGAGATGCTGGATCCAATATGTGTCCACTGTACTCAGAAATCACTTTAAGTTGATTTTCGTATGCTTGAAAAACAGCTTTTTGAATTTCGTCATCGCTTTTGTCACGCATCTTTTTTGGTAGCACTTCCGGTAACGTGTCATCATCGGACGACCAATTCGCTGATAAATTGTCTGAAAACATTTGTAAATATTTTTATACAATTTTCATAGCTAGACAGATTTTACACCTAATTAGTTTTAAGCCAGTGATATACCTGCAAATGCAAACGAAATACTTAAAATCAACGCATAAACCATACAATATGCCCTCTGCATGTTGACAATATTTTAGTTCTACAATAAATTTAAAATAAAAATAATTAATATTATTATCAAGTGTATTAATGTATAATTAATAAATATATTTAGCATTTTAAACTTTACTCGGATTATATGATATACCTAGCTAATTTTAAATTATTGGCAAATTTTTATGTGCTGATAATATTAATTATTTTAATAGATATAATGAGTTATTATCAGGGCCGGATTTAGAACAAGTGCCGCCCTAGGCCATTTTAAATATGCCGCCCCTATCCCAAGAAAAAAAAAAAATGATGTTATTATTTCCAATAAATTTATTTCAATTTTAAATAAATTAGGTCAATAGTCATTATAAACAAAACAAATAATTCTAAATTCTAAATAGCAGTGTAAATGTTTAAATCTTATACCTATGTTATCTATAACATTTTACGACGAACTTTTTTAGTCGCGAAATCGTCGATAATATCATCATAATTTATACTTCGAAGCATCTCAGATTCTATATGTAGTATTGATGTCGCATTTAATCTATCTGACTCCAAAGTTGAACGAAGATGCGATTTTACTCTTTTTAATGCTGAAAATGACCGCTCTGCTGTACAATTTGTTGCAAACGTGCACAAATACATACGTAACGCTGTTGTGACGTTTGGGTAAATATCTATTAATTCATCTGTATACAACATCTGACAAAGTTCTTGAGCGCTTCTTTTTTTGTCCGATTTAAAAAAAAGATGATCACGCAAATGAAGACATTCATTTGTAAATGATTCTTCAATATCATTAGGATATTGTTCTATAAGTGCCCTAGTTTTTTTAAAAATAATTTCCTCGTCAAAACTACATATATTCGTAAGAAAATCAAACTTGACACATAAATCTTTATACGAACTGCCACGTCTTACAAGTTCAGCTTTCAATTTATCCAATATAACGAAGAATACATTTATTCTGAAATCTTCCTTGCCTGTTTCTGTTATCACTTCATTCATTGTTTCGTCGAATTGACGTTTTCTTTTAACAGTTCTCCGCTTGTCTTTTTTATACTGTATTTCACCGCATATTTGTATAGCTTTTCTTTCATATTCTTCAAAATTATTTCTAATTCTAGATATATACTGCTCTAAAGATCCATATAATTCAACGACCATTCCTAATTCAATATTAACTGATTGAAGTTTTTTATTAACTATATGAAACCTTTCTAATACTTCGTTCCAAAAAACAGCCATAAAGCACATTTCTATAGTATTTAAAGGTTTCAAAAGAACCAAAGCGTCAAATTTTGTTACAGGTTTTTCATTGGCATCGTCAATAATAGCCTGTAAAGCGTTTTTAATTTCACTCCAAGAAGTATATAAAGATTTACCCGCTTCGTATCTTGCTGACCATCGGGTTTGAGACAAACTTTTTACACACTTGGCCTTTTTTAAATAAAATAGTAAAATTTCCCAACGATGGGTAGATGCTGTGAAAAAGTTATATAATTCTTGTAGATACCTAAAATATGTTGTCGATTTTTCACAGCAATCCACGGCAGATATCCCCACAAGGTTTAGGGAATGTGCTGAGCAAGGAACATAAATGGCAAGCGGAATGACTTCTTTAATTCTGGCTTGAAGGCCAGTGTATTTACCAGCCATGTTACTGGCATTATCATATGATTGCCCGCGGCAATTTTTAAAATCCAAATTATATTGATTAAGTGTATCAAAAACTGCATCAGCAAGTTGTTCAGATTTATGCCCAGTATTGGCAATAAACTTTAAAAATCGTTCTATAGGAGTACCATCTTTTGAAAGGTATCTTATGATAAAAGACAACTGATCAACATGGGATACGTCGGGCGTCGAATCAACGCTTATCGAAAAATACTTTGAAACTTTGACTTCTTCAACTATTTGTTTTGTAATTTGTTCTGCCATAATTTGTATAAACTCTCCGTATGTCTGTGAAGATAGATACGATGTATTACCACTACCGATTTTACCGTAATGGCGAATATGTTCTAATAGAAAGGGGTCAAATTCTGCTAAAAGTTCTAATGTCATAATAAAATTACCACTATGATACGACCCAAATTTTTCTTCACTGCCTCTCAGTGGTAACCCTCGAATTACTAAAGAACGTACAGTAGCAACTATTCTTTTTAAAATATTTCGCCAATAATTGGTTTCTTGTTCTAATTGCAAAACAATTTCTTGGTTTATTTTACCTGCAGTTTTTCCCCTTTCAATTAATGCAACTGTTGAAGTTTTATGAGGGATAGAATTTTCGTGCTCGTTTAATTTTCGTACAGCATTTTTCCAATCATTAAAACCAATAGTTACTAATGTTGATAAATGTGTACTTCCAAAGAGTCGACATGGTGCACAAAACACTGAACCAGTAGATTTCGAAAACACTAACCATGGTCGTGACTGTACTTCACCATTTATACGTGTTCTAACAAATAATGATTTATTTAAAAATCTATTTTTGTCAGGATACTCACGTTTAGAACATGTAAAATCATCATTTAAATTTTGATTTATTCCGTGTTTTGCCACATAATCGCGAGTTACATCATTAATAATCCATTTAGCCGGATCATTATTATCAATATAAAGTGTATCTGAATCCACATTTAAAGTAGAAGTTGTTAAGTTATTAATTACAAAATTCGATTCGCACTTAGTCATTTCTTTGTCGTCAATCGTTTTTAAATCATGTTGTTGATCATTATCAGGTGCATTCAAAGAAGACGGTGTAGTAGGTTTAAAGAAAGTACTTAGTTTAGGTATTTTATTTAGAACTTTAATCTCTTTATATTCTTTATCTTTGGCTCGCTTTTTATACTCTGAACTACTAAAACGTTTACGACCGTCACTCATGTTGAAAAAATGTTAATTGCTGTAAATTTAATACGTGAATTATTAATTATTAAATATTATATTGTGTTGTCGTAATATGCACTGCCCGACAATGACGAACAATAAACTGAAATGAAGTGTGGTCGTGTGTGATGTGGATACACAATATCTCTCGTCAATTTCTATATATATAATATTATTATCGTAATTACTTTTAGGAACAACTCATATTATATACCTAGGTATCTTATCTTTATAATTCACATTACAAGAAAATTGATTTCGTGTTATTGATATTTTAAGTGTCATGCACTCGTATATTTTACACACAGATATCTATACTACTAATATACTAATATATATTTCTGTCTTCTATATAAAAATCTGTGATTTTATATTACGATTACGATAAATACGATAGCTTATTAAGACGCAGGCCACAGAATTAACCAATGTGTCAAATTCATGGATTTACTTTTATGTTTTTTAAATACTTATATCAAATATTATATAATATTAATTTACGCAGACACGCAGTTACATAAATGCATAAAATATTCATATAATTTTTTTTTTATTTCTTACAAAATTTGCCGCCCCAAAAAAATTGCCGCCCTAGGCCCGGGCCTCACGGGCCTAGGCGTAAATACGGCCCTGGTTATTATTCATGATTTTACTAATGACTCAGGTAATACTAATATATACCTACATTATACTTATCAGACATAATGTCTATCAATATTTCTTTGATAAAAAAAATACACAAATATACATTAGTATAAATTATAAGTTACATTGTGTAATTAATGACATGGTGTTATATGTATAATAAACTAATTAGGAAAAATATTGTTTATGATATGTAGTAATCTATTTGATATTTTCATAAGCTTATAGGTTAAATTTTTATTTGCTATGGATAGATTTACAATAAAATGAAATATTTAGTTAATAGTTAATTAACTAAATAGCTAATATCTACTTATACCTAATTAATAATGTATATCAAGAGTACGTCACTGCTGTACCGGAGTGTATTTTTCTGTTTTACTGAGTAATGCAAAACAGAAAATTATTAAATCGGAAGAATTCGTTTAACTCAGTTATTTTTAATAGAAGTTAAATTGACCTATTATTATATTTAATGACAAAATTTGATATCCGGAGTATATAGGTATATGGCAATATTACTCAAAGCCCCAATAAAGAATTTTTTTTTGATATTATATAAATTTTAAGACAAATTTTGAGTTTTAAAATTTAAAAATTTTTGCACATTTTAAAATACTCTTACTTTTCCAAAATTAAAATATTAAAAATTATCCAGCAAGAGAAGAGTGATAAAGTAAAATGGATTCTTTTAAGAAACAGCACAACATGTGGATAATAAAAATGATACGATAATGTTCTTTTTTTAATAAGTGTGATAAATAATACAGCTTCTTATCAAATGGCAGGATAATACTTATAAATTATAACTTATTAAATTTGTATAAAATTAACACAACATTTAGAACTTTGAATTATTTTCACAGATTGCTCGTTTTTACAGTTTCCTACATTACTTTTAAGCCTAAATTTTAAACTATAAATTATATTATCGTGTTATGTACATTGTAAATTATAATAATTCTACATATTAAAAAGTATTTATTAGCAAAATAACTTAATAAGGTAATACGTATTAATAATAATAATTATTTATAAACATTAAATTAAGATTATTAAGCATAATTATTAATTAATAACATTATATAATGATTGATTTAATTTTAAAAAACATGACATAACAAATCTATTCTAATATTATATTAAAAACAATAAGCAACTACATTACCTAATTATGTATTTTAAATACGACATGTTTTTAATGTTAAAACCATAAACGTAATTTGTGAGGAGACAAAAGGAACAAAGTTTCCCTGACAATGTATAGTTGGAACAACAATATTATTTTTACATTCATTTTATTTTAACCCAAATTTATTATATATTAGGTACAATACATTATATATATATTTTTTTAAATATTTATACTTGATTAATTATGCATACAAATATTAATCATATTAACAAATCTGCTTAATACATTCATGTATTTTTACTACATATTATATTTATTTTACTAGAAATCTCGTGATAAGAAAATCAAATAGAATTCTCCTCGTCGATAAATAATTACTAAAGTAACATATATGTTGTCAGATATGTTTATGAGAGTTATATTAATTATTATCCAAGCCACATAAATAGTGATCTATCACCTTTTGTTACAGATCGACTAAGTCAATCTAAATATCTATTTATTTTTTCTTAAATAGACAGTTAAAATATTTATAATTAATTTTTTTTATCGTAAATCGTGATAAATATTTACAAATGTATATATGCATGTAACATATATATAATATTTATAAAATTATCAATTAATATTAAGGTCCACAAATTGACCGGATCAAAATATGATAAATTACTGCTTCCATTTAACAATAAATCAGGCGTACCTATAATAGTACCTTATATATTTGTATTGAAATTTACACTATGTAAATAGTGTTTTAATTTTTAATAAGAATACTATAGGTCACTAGGTATAACAAAAATTAGGATTACTAAATAATCAATCTCACCAGTTATTATAATAAAAACTTATTTAATGTTTCTACATTGACATGGGTATACCTTGAAAAACTTTGAAAATTTTAGATTATTAATAGAAATACAAATTTGTTCATTAGTTATTATTATTTATTACTTATTAGTTATTGCTATTAGCATAGCTTGGAATGGGTTTTATTTGGGAGAAAGAGTAAAATATATAAATATTTTTTAGATACTTATTGTGTTTAAAAAAATAAAGGAAAGAGTAAGCAGGAAGCAATATTTTACCTCTTAAATAATTTACCAATGTTAAATTTTTACCTACGTGCAATATACATAATATAAACATTATGTAATTATGTAATATGAAAATCAATCCTTGAAGTTATAAAGAGTTGTAAAACTAGTGAAAATATGTTAATTAGTACCTTCAATCTATATTTTAATGAGAATAATTTTAAGAGTTGGTACTTTTACATACAATACAAATATTTGAATTTCTATGATTACATAGTATGTAAACATAAAAATAATATTCAAAATTCAACCATGTTTAGAAAAAAAAAATGTGTTGCAATAATAAACAAATATGAATTATAAGTGGATGAATCATAAAACCATAATGTCATCCCCATCATGAAAAGTCTGGAGAAACTTCCTCTCCCATGTCCATTCACAGATTAAGTCTATGGTTATTATAGTTTATTCCCTACTATATAGTGTTAATGTGTAATTATAATTGTTAATAATTATTAGAACTAAATAATAATAAAAAAATTTACTTTTTAAATGTAGGTACTAATAAGGTTATGTCATCAGCAATTTCAAGATAAATTAAAATTATTATAATTTTTAATTTATATTTTTATTCATTAAGTCATTACTCAATTGTGTTTAAATTAAATTGTACATGTTTTAATTTGGGAATACTTACCTTAGGATTGTATCTTCAAAATTTGTTTTAACCACTAAAATCCAGACAATTCAATCAAATTTTTTTATGTTAATGTTCAATAATAAAAGTATGATTAGATGATCTTTAGACATATAATGTTAACATTATCTATTATATATATTATATTTCATCTGCTTGATGGCAGTAAATACAGTATAATGGCCAATGGATCATTTAAATGTAGAAATATTATTGAAATAGTCTGTTGATAATACAATACATAATATTTGTATTATAGTGGGGATTACAGAAACGAATCTAATCGCAATCTTTCATTATTAAGTAGGTAGGTTGTTCTTATAATGTAAATCCGAATGAAATAAATTTTATGTTATGCGTTATAAACTTATAACTTAAAAATCTAAAAAAAATTGTACATAGGTACTATCCATAAGTAATAGTCAATTGTTATTTATTTTAAATAATCTATAAAATGATAATATTTTTCTGTATTTGTTTTATGTTTATTGAATTATACATATATTATATTGAAGTTGGTAAGTAAAAATTAATAAAAAGATTTGTTATAAAGAAGTTTACACAGTATTAATATGTTGACGAATTGTTGTCTAAACTTCAATTGTACGATTGATTTTTAGTATTTTTACATAACAACCATAACACAGTCCGGCAACAGAAGTCGCTATAAAATTATGTACCTATTGCTTATACCATTATCATTATTTAATATTTATACATTTAATTCCCGTAGTTAGGTATCTAATGAGAACCAAGGATTCTCAACAATACATTATAAACTGATGCATAATAAAATTAATACATATTATTATGTGTGCAGCGTATAATTAAGAACGAATAAAACTATAAAATAATTTTATCCAAATCTACAAATACGTTAGTCATTATTTCTTAATGAATTTTAAGTGTCATGTAATAAAATTAATTTTATAAACAATTAGGAGGTATCTTTATAAAAAAAAATGACACTTGTCTATGAATAACTTGAATGAAAACATTTTTTTTTTTCCTTAAAAGATAAAAATTCTACCCCTCGCTCGATGAGAAAAAATAAACCTATTCCCATTTCCCACCGAACGAGGTAAATGTTGCACTTGATTGTAATAAAAACACGGCGATAAAATACGCAATATATTACTAGAACACTAACAGCAGTATAATGTGCAGATTTATTTCGACAAACGCGATATTTTTGAGTAAATGATAACATATAATATTGTTTATTTTATTGAGGTCACGAATAACCATAGGCGAAATTTAGGGGCGCTGGGTACGCTTAAAACCCCGAATTTTGAAATTAACACTCTCACAATTTATACTATCCCTGGTGAATCAATAATAAATAATAATAGTTATTATATTTTTTATTTATAATGTAGGTATACACGATTATTGAACTGCGGTACGGTGATGTGAATACGAAGTTGCTCGTTGTGTAAAGAGTACACCAACGTCGCCTGTCCAGTGTCCGTGTCGTGTGACTCGTGTCCAAAAGCTGTACTCCGGTACTCGGCGCCTTCAGCCTTAGTCCAAAAACTCTGGAATTTCCCGGTAAATCGAGGTTAGTGAATTGTACCACGATTTCGACGGCCAATCAGAAATACGATAAGAACTACACGACACAACTTAACTGACTGAACAGACTTACAGGGTACAGACGCGCCAGACCGTTGCGCGGCGTAGCTGTAAACCCGGCTAAATTTTAAAAATAATTTGTGTTTTCGTTGAAATCGCGACGCAGCGTACGATCGCGATTAATCGAAAATTCCGCGGGATGTAATGATCAGAGGCAGAAATCACTTATCGCGCGGACGATAAAAACGCGCGACCGTGACGGGGCGATTTTTCCTTGCGCCGACGTGACGAAAAAAACGATATTTCTATTTATATCGTCACCGCAAACAAGTAAACAACGCGCAACGATAATGACAACAAACGCTACACGCGCAGGTTGGCCGTTCCTGGTAATAATATCACTGTTGTATCCACACTGGAACTGGAGGTACTGTACTACTGCCGTTGACGAGTCGAACGGCCGGAGGAAAAACGGAGAAAAATCGTACGTTCTGGGGAATAATAACGTCTGAACGTCGATTGACGATTTTCGGTTTACGGATATTGTATAATAATATTTTATCGAACGCGATCCGTTTTCCAAATTTTTACCCGTTTCCCGCGCTCAACGCTCACGCGTGACACCACCGCGACACGTCCGTTCCGGTGTGAAGATCGGGGTTGTGGCAGCTCTGTAAAAATACAACACTAAAATTTGTTGTTGTATCACGGTGGTTCGCTCCAATTTCGAGTTTCCGACGTTGAAAAAACTGTCTGCACTCCGCACCGCCTGACGCTTGTTCGGCATTCGCCATTCTGCGATCACCACGTCCGAGTACACTGTTCAACTTGTCTTCTGTTCTCAGTGTTCACTGTTATCCTGGTTGCTGAACAGGTTCGTGTTGATTAAAGCTCGCGTGACAGGTGACATTTCTCCGGCCGTTATTCTTTTCAGTTTTTCAGCCAACCACGCTGTGTGTTATTGAAATCCCGTACACACCATTTCGCCAACAGCCAAGTCCCTCGTGTTTTTGGTGAACCAACTTGCGATCAACGCCGTCTTGTAAGGTAGTTATTCAAACATTTGTCGACAGGCTACACTTGTACGACCGTGTGTTTCTTGTCGTTCGTTAAGTTTTTGTTTTGTCTTTGCCCATCACAGTTAAGCGTACACTCTATTCCGTTGAACTTCCCATTCAATACTTCACCGTCCATCGTCATGGCACCAAGGAAGAAAGCTACTCAGAAGCCGGCTAAATCATCTATCGAGGATGTGCCACCAATCATTGTTGAGGATATGTCGCACATCACTGTCAGGCGGCCCATTACAAAAGGTAATAGAAATAATCGTTAGTGCAGGTATTGCAATGCTATCTATGTTTTCATTTCAATTTTCCCCATTAAGTAATTTTGACTGTACTGATTGTTTGTTATTGTACCTATTGTACCCCATTGATAGCCTCATTTGATTCTATTTTATATCATAATGATTGCAATAATGAGAGGGCACTTTGTTAAGAGTAAAAATATTTGTGTTAAAAAAAATACAAGGTTTAAACCCAAAAAATCCCTTTTATTTGCCATATTTCAATTTTATGCTATTACATACTTAGTCATGACATTTTGGAGGACTGTGGAATTTAAAACACACCTAACTACGCCACGACCTTCAATAAAATACTGGTTTTTAACAAAATTATAATGGTTACTATTCATAATTCGTCGATATAATAGGCATTATTATCAATAGTTGTATTCCTATATTTTTGTTTATTCATGTTTAATTTTGGTAATCAATTTTGAAGTAAAGTAATTTCATACATTATTCTAATAATCTAATATGAACATAACATATGTTTAAAAATATTTATATTCTTGTGAATAATTACTAAAAATATATTTTCATAATCTATAAAATGTAAGGTTTAAGTAATTCTCAAACACATCCAAATACCAACAAATTATACAGAAATAAATAGAACAAAAGTTATATCCTATGTCAATCTATTAAACTGTATCTACTATTACACCATTCCTATTGTACTAAAAATATACTCTATTAGCTTTTAAGTTTTTAAAGCTTATTTGATTGGAATAAATTTAGCATAATCTTCTGGTAAACAATACAATTATATTTTATTTGCTGATATTTATTACATGTTTTTCCAATTTCAAAAATTTCACAACTACTAATGAATGCCTATTATTAATTATTATGTAAAATAATTATTTTTACAAAATCCAAACCAAAAATTAATATATCAAAAACCTTTTGCAAAACCAAAACTATTACAATGTATTTTTATTGATTTCAAGTTCTTTTCTATGTAAAGTGTATATAAACTATGAAAATAAAATTAAAAATCTATTTAAAATAAGAACATACTTGTAAATAAACCTATTTTTGTTGGTGCTGGTTGGACAATACTCGTGTGTCACAAAGTTTACAATTTGTATGTTTACTGTATAGTGAAGTTATGTCCCTATGCTCATGCGTAGGTAGCTATCAGGGGTATAATTTAATTCTTAATAGAGTATAAACTAAAAATAGGTTTTACAAACTAACCTTTACCTACTATTAATAATAAAATTAAATTAAAAATTTTCTTTGATTTTTATACCTATTAGAAAGAGAACTTATTGATGTCATTAGATAATAACAACTCCTTAGTATTTAATTTAAATAATTAATCTTAAAACTAATTGTTAGTAAAAAAAAATTTCCTAGTATCACAATATTTAAAATAGATTCACTTACCTGTTGATTGTGTTCAATAATTATTACTGTACTCTAAAATATTAGTTGATTACCATTAGACAAGATTCAATGCACTGTGTAAAAGAACTGTCCATTTCCCTCATTTAAATATTTTTTTATGCATGAAGGTTGAAGGTCCTATTATAAATACCAGTTTAATATATATTTTTATTTCATATTTGATGTATTAGTATATTTTGATGATGTAATTTACACTTAAAAATTTAAGGTAATATTGAGTTATGTATATATATATATATAGATAGATAGATAGGCGGGATTATTAGTCCTTGTCCCCATTTTTAAGATGATTATTATTGATTGTATACCTTAAATACCTGTCTAAATAAATAAAAATATTAACTTATATTTGTTGAGTATAAAATATAAAATTAATCGTAGGATCCCGGAAGTTTTAGAAGCTAAAAAAGGTAAAATATGCATACAAATATGGCTGAAAAAATTACAAATTATGCATTAAAAATGATGTTAATTATGCAAAAAAATTACATCAGATGTTGTTAATAAATTAATGAAATGATGTACATAAAAACTGTTCATAAGGAACTGAAAAAAAATCATAGCTAGTTGGCATTTTGACATCTTATTTATTGAGCTGAAAATATTATTAAATATATTTTTCAGTATTTTTAAAATCACCCAATCTAAACTTTGTTGATAATTTTGAGTTTAATATTCAATATTAATTAAAATATACAGGTTGAGAAAAAAAATCAATTTATTTGGAAAAACATGAAATATGCATAATATGCACATTTTAACTAAAATTGACAAATATGTATTTTCAATTTTTTAACTCTCCATTGTATAGTTCAGATTTCTAGCTTGGTCTGTTATAAACTGAGAGTATACAGAACTAAATGCAATTCTTACAACTTCTGAGCCCTAATTATAAGTATCTGATTTAAAATTTTAAATTAACCAACTTATTTTACTATTGTAAATTTGTTATAATTGCTTTATTTTAATGTAGAGTATATTATCTTAAACTATTTTTATTTTACCTTAAAATTATAATAATTGTGAAAAGTGTTACATTTATTTATCTATACTCAAAATAAATGACAATTTTGTGTTCTTCAGGTTCATAATGTACTACAGTTGTTTATAATTTTCATGTTTTTTAGAATAATTATTATTAATTACTAAGTAATTAATTCTTGAGTTATTCTAATTACTTATACTATGACAAAAATAAAATTATTCTATATACTCCTTTAATTTTTACTTACAATTTTTACAGATAATATGATTGAAGATGAAGTAATTCAAAAGGATGAAATAGATGTAAAAACATCTAATTCAGAAATTAATATGGATATGAACGCCACAGTAGTTTTAGAACGAATTCCTGATTTTCAGCAGCAAGAAGCAACTGAGGTTGAATCTGAATTAGATCTTGTTGTGAATGAAGAGGAACCAATTAAAAAGCCTGTCCAAAAGAAAATTTCCAAATCAAAACTTAAGTCAAAAAAACAAACAGCTGAAGAAGATTCCAGAGCTGTAAGAACTAGGAAAAGAGCTGCTAGTGAAGATAGGCAGGCCTTGAAAGCGGAAGAAAAAGTAGTAAGCAAGAGTCGAAAAAGACCGGTCGATAAAAATTTACCAGAATCTCTAAAACCTGTTTCTCCGTTAAATGAACTACCTAAAAGAAATCGCAGAGCTGCTAGTGTGGATATAATAACATCTGAATCTTCAAGTCATCCATTAGATAAAGTATCAAAAAAAAATAAAGTCACTAATAAATCTACTAAAGCTGCAATTGTTGTAACTGAAGATGATGAACTAAAAAAACAAAAAAAAGGAACAAAAAAAGATCAACCTAAAATAATGGAAATAAAAGATGATGAAACAAAAATTCTAGAAAAAAATTCCAAAGGGAAAAAAAATACAAAAAAAGTGTTGAATGAAGAAAAAGAAAATGTTGTAACAGAACAAAATGATGGTGAATTTGTTTTAAATGGCATTCAAGGAAAACCAAAATCTAAACGAGGCGTCAAAAATGTTAAATTAGACGTAAGACAAATTTCTTTTTTTTAAATTAATACTTTTGAGTATATGTTCTATAGAGAAACACTTCAGAAAATATCTTTCCTCGTTTTAGAGGCTAAAATTTGGTACTGTTATACATGATTTACCAACAGATTTTTGTCGTTACGTGTGATATACTTTTCGGTTATTATTAAGAGGATGTCAGCACACTATTTTCTCTCTCTAGCCCACACAAGTGACACGCATTTACACAAAATTATTATTTTTTTATGTTTTTAGGTAATTTAAAAAAATAATATTTTTGAGGATGTGACATCAATTAGTTTAAATATTATCTCAAAAAATTTTTATCATTTAAATTTATTTATTTATTTATTTTGAAAGTTAAATACTAAGTTAAATTAAATATAAAACCAATATGTTAAATCCTTAAAATTATTATCCTCTATAGTTTTTGTAATATGTATTTTTACTCTATGATTATTCTAAAGTCATAAAGAACGATTTTAGGTGAAAACGTTTAAACTAAGTAGTGTGTGAGTTTAAGAAAGAATACAATATTATTGTGCTGGTCTTTAAATATTGTAGAGAATGTTAATTTTAAAACAAAACATTCATCAGGAAATTTGGAATTCATTTTGTTTCATTTCAATCACGTACATAGTTGAGATGAGATTGCTAGACTATTCTTGTCTTATTTTGTAATCCTTATAGTATGTTATGGGTTATTATTAGTGTTTGACAATATATATTGTTGCACCTGGCAACAATAATTATAGAGTGTATATAAGATAAGTTAATAAAAATTATAAAATTACCTACAAAATATTAATTATTTATTTAATATTATAAAAAATCAATTTTTATTGGTGTATTTATTGGTTGATGGTTATGTTTTGATCAAACTTTATTGTTGTGTAGCCAGTAGATCATGTATAACAACAGCACCATACTGTAATCTAATAAAAAAATGTATGTTCATGCAGATTTACCTTGCATATTATGTGCAAAAATGATATTTATAGAATTTGTACACAATGGTTAATCACATGTTTTATCATTGTGTACAATACATAGTGTATTTTCATATTATAGGTGCATGTAGATTGTTTTTAAATTTAAAGTTATGCTTTTCCTCAGTATTAGTACAATATTTGAAAATGTTCTTGTATGGTTTTTAATCAATATTTCAAAATAAATATTGTTACATTCATTTAAGAAATCCTTATCTCAATTTCTTGTAAAATAAGTAAAACTTATGTCGGTACAATATACTATTTACGATTATTTCCATAAGCTTATGTTGGTTTTATATGATATCTACAAATGAATTCAACATGCATGTCTTCTATATTTTTTTGTCGAATCAGTATTATGTTTGCTACCCATTTTTAGTTAGTCTCAAAAATATAGTCAATAATAAATATTTCCTTTTAAAACTCATTCTCTAATTTTTTTAAGAATTTCTTTTAATTCTTTTCTTCATATTTTTTGATTTTAATTTAAGTATGTGTTTGTTTAAATATACCAATATGCCTGTTAGTTAAAAACATACAAAAATCTCAATTTTTAATAATATGTAAATACAAATAACCATAGTTAATCCACTCGTCTCACAAATGTGGACAATTAGACTTATTTATTTTATTTTTGTTTTAAAAAGCCTAATCTTCATTGTAAAATAAAGTATTTATAGGTTTAGTTATTAAATATTGATTCATAGCATATATTGTACCCATTTTTTAACTCGCCTATTAATCTTAAATCATAATTTATATTGTTAAAATAATAAGATAATATAAATAAAATAATATTATAAGTTTTAGTTCATATAAATTTCTAATAATTTTAATTTTTCATTATTGATTTAATTTTATAGGAAATTGATCAAGATGAAGAAAATAAGGTAGAAAAAGTTACTAAACCTTCAAGTAGAAGCCGAGCAGCTCCAAAAGTGATGGCTAAACAAAATAACGAAAAAGATCTAGAAAAAAAACAAAAAAATGTACCTAAAACTAAAAAAAACATCAAGTCGCCAGAAAAATCCGAAGAGTCCAGTGAGATAAATGAGTCTGACGATTCCAATAAAACTCCAGAAATAAAACCAAAACGTGAACGTAAATTTAAACAAATTGATGTTGAGAAAAAGGATGACGAATTTAAAGAAATCAAAGCACCAAAACGAGGTGGTCGCAAAGCCAAAGTTGAGGACTTAGATGATGAAGTACTACAGAAAAGTCCACCTACTGAACATGAGATATACCTTGAAACTGAAGATTTAGCTGATGATCTTCCACACACTCCAGAGTCTAAAAAAAAAGAAGTCAAACCCATTGCTAAGCGTAAAACAAAAGCAAAATCTAAAAAATAATTACTTATTATAGAGAAAATATTTACAAAGTGTTCTTAAATATTAAAGGTTTTATATTTTTTTTTTTTTTAAAGAATACATTTTTTAATATTATTTAATATATTTACATTTGAGTATAAAATTTAAGAACATATTTATTGTTTACAAATTAGTTTTTTTTTAAATATATTTTCTCATCATTTCGACTTTAATTCCCAACATCCATCTATTCGTTTGACCTTTTCGCCTTTGGAAGATAGTATTTCTTCGATATTTTTACATCCTGTATCCGGAAACCATCCTAAGTTATCAGCTATCAAGTGGTTGTTACTGCAGCCGTCGCATTCCACAATCACTATTCCTTTTTCGTATGAAAGTTTTGAAAACCTTCGGGTATTTCTGGTGTTACACACTGCACAAGTAAAAGTTATTTGCATTTTACCAGTGGATTCATTTTCAGGTTTTTTTTCACAGTTGTTTTGTACAGATGGCAATGTCACATAAAAACGATTTTGGTAGACTGATGGAGTATGAATGTTTATCTTGGGTGGATTTTGCGCAACGTTTTTAATTGCATTCAAAGCACTTTTATTCTTTACTAACAAAGTAAATCGATAAAAATTAGAACGAATCATGATTTTTTGCTAAATATTTCACTGCGAATCACTATAGACAACTAAATTTAAAACTAATATCTTATCATATAACATGTCCATAAACGTTATCATAGATATTATTTGTACACGTTATTGATAAAAATAAAAAGTCGATAATATACGTGTATTGATAAAATGATATAACGTATCAAAATGGCCTAAATGCAAAGTTCATTTGAAATTCCATTAAAAGTATAACCCTTTGTTTATTCTTTTTTGCTCGGAAATTCGAGTGCTACAAATATGAACGTTCTCTAATTGTTTTCTGAACATTTAGCGATTTAGGTTTTGACTAAACATTTATTGACCATTATGTCTTGGTTAAATTCTTTAAAAGAATTTTTCACCCCCGATAAAAATCCCAATAAAGTTATTGAAGTAAAATCGGAAAAATACTCTAATCGTAATGTTCACTGTCGTCACGATCCGATTATTTTGTATGCAGTAGATAGTAATAATGTTAGTGAAATTGTCTTGCATTTGTCTCGTGCAGAGAGCTTAACTACTTCTTACAGGTTTGATATTAATTAAATTAGTAAAATATCAACTTAACATATTTATAACCATATGGTTCAATAGCTTATATAGAGGATCGAGTATAGAAGATTCAGAAATAAGATTTTGTATACTTAAAGACAAATTGCCAAAGATTCTGAGTATATCCAAAGATGTAAGTAGATTAATATATTAACAAAATAACTATTAAATTATCTAATAAAATGATATTTGTTTTATAGTGTTATTGCTTGTCTGTGATACAAAATTTATGTGATACTCTTATCGAACATCCAACATGGAATATTGCTCATTTGGTTGTGAGGTTGGGAATGCTAGACATTTTATCCAATCCAAATGTTGTGATGTAAGTCTTATAGATACAAATGTTAAACTATCATTGCTAACATAAACATATTGTAATTGTCTTACTCTTAATTTATTAGGTACTTAAATACACCTGATGTCGAAAGTGGTATATCATCATTACAATTGGCCATTTATGATAATTCATTACCTGTTGTCAAAGCATTAATTTCTTTGGATGTTTCTTTGGACCACTTGGATAATGAAGCCAATTCAGTTTTTCATTATGCTGCAAAATCTAGTAGTGATATAATTTTGGTTAAGTTATAAAATAATTAGTGTATTATCACATAAATTAATAGTTTAATAATTTAATAATTTTGTAGATTTTATCTAAAGTGAGCACAAAATGCTTGAATTATCTTAACATAAATGGATTTACTCCTCTTCACTTGGCGTGTCAGGCGGATAAACCAGAATGTGTTAAAGAATTGTTAGTTTGTGGGGCTGATGTAAATATTCCAGCTGGAGTTCCTGTTACTAATGTAACCGAAAATAAATTACCTGGAATTGTCAAAGAATATCTTCAAGATAATCATAAAAAATTATTTGTTGAAGTAAGGACAATATATTATGTGTACATTAAAACGTTGTGTAAAGGTTAATAGACTAAACTTATCTATAAGTTTTATTTAAGTTTCTTCTTGGTAATACTACAGATTAGATTATGTTTACTAAAAATAAGACTTTTGTTAGTTTATCAAACTTTAATTATAAAATAATTGTAAAATCATAAAAGTTAAATTCTGTTTCATCTATAAAAAACTAAATACAATGCAAATAGATTTTTATTTTTATTTCTTAACTAGTAACTATTTTAAATTTTTTTCAAAACAATTAGATATTACTTAGTAAAAAATGTAAATTAGTTTTTTATTTTATTGATTTCATTTTTTTTAGGATATGAAATTTGGTGGAACTCCCTTACATTGGTCAAGTTCTCGTGAAGTAATCGACAGTTTAATTGCCAATAATTGTGATATAAATGCATTGAATTTTGATAAGCGCACTGCTCTTCACATAATGGTAACATTACAATAAAAAATGTGTATTGTATTATTCTATACTATTTATTGTACTTTTATTTATATAGATTTTTTTATACAAGTAACCACTTTTGTTTTAGGTTTTGAGAAATAGATTTGATTGTGTTATGGGACTGTTATGCAATGGAGCTAATGTAAATATACCTGACCAAGAAGGTAATACACCACTTCATTTGGCGGTCAAAAGCAATTTGGTACCAGTAATTCATGCTCTTATTGCATTTGAAGCAGATATTGATTATATGTATGTACATTTTAAATTAATATATATATAAAGTTTCATCACTAGATGGCTCCTTCACCCAAGTTTACTTAAGTAAATAATTTTATTTTTTTATTTTATATATTTTATATGAGGTTTGAATTATTTTTGGTTATAGTAAAACAATTTATTTACAGATTATATAATTACTAAATTAAAAAAAAACATATATATATATATATATATATATTGTTTTGGTAAAAAAAATGTTATGCATCTAAAATGTAAAAATGTTTTATACATATTATTGATAATAACTTACAAATATTTATACATTTTTTTAGAAATAATAAAGGTATGTCTTCAAGACATATTGCTGCTACTAATAATGGTCCAGACAAAATTTCTGAAAAAATTGTCTATATCTTACATGCAGTTGGTGCAAAACGGTGTCAAAATATTTTATTGGATACGGAATGTACAAATGGATGTGCTTGGGACAAAGAATACAATGGTTTACCACCTCAAAGACCTATATCAATGCCGGTATGTATCAACTAAGGATTTTTATTTTACATGGATTTTAAAACACAAATAAATATTGTTTTTATGTTAAAGACATTATCTGTAATTAAAATACCAGAATACCCATTTGATGTGTATTTTAGATTTGTATAATCCAGTGAATGGAATATAATAAATTCCTATGATATGGCAGGTAAAAATATAATCAATAGGACTGATAAATATAATTGGTATGATTAAAATTGGTTTGATTTTATGTTCATCAAAAATTTTTAATCCAGTTTTTAATTGAATCAAGTTCATTAGTTTTTGAAAAAAAATTTAAAGATTATATTTATTTAAAATAATAAGATAAGTAAAGATAGTTTAGATTGTGTTGTAATGTTATATGTTAAATACATAAAAAGTACAGAAAGTAATGTATTGCATTTACTTAATTAACTGTTCACCTGCTGTGTTTTATCATGGAGTTTACCAAACCTTATTTAGTGGTGAGAAAAGGGGTGTCTGCCATTTAAAAAATATTATTACTTATTACTTGGTTATTTTTTTTTTTTTAATTGGTTTATCTTAATTATTTTATCTACAATTTATTAACAATGAAAATAGTATTATTTTTAAAATAATTTATACTTTGTAGATATCATCATGATATATTTGTAGGTGATTTTAGACTATTGATGGTTTTTAAATGTCTATCCAAAGAACCTATTTCACCAATACAACAAAATGTATTCTATTTTCTTATTTTTTGAACACAGTAAACTTTATTTTGTTGAGTTTTAACATATATCTACATCAATAAATATGACATTTACTCATATTTAATAATGCTATATAACAAGGGTGAGCAACTGGCAGCCCATGAATCTTTTTTTATTTGGCTCCTACTACATTTTAAAATCAAATTATACAATTTTAAAGTTAAAAATTCACATTATAAACAAAATAAATGCTAATTAAAATGCATATTTTGAATGACTTTTTTTGCTTACTATGCTCTGGCCTGCTAGACTTTTAATTTTTTTTTTTTAATTGGCCCTCTAGTAAGATTTTGAGTCACCTATTCTTGCTGTATAATAACCTAATAACATTTTAATAATTTTAATTCTTAAAAAATAATGTTTTGCTAACTTCTGCCCGGAAATGGTACGTGCACGTGCTGTTCGGCGGCACCGCGTGCCGGGGCTGACCAGCACGCCCGCGCCGCGACTTGGGCGTGGCCGACGCGTTGACGGTGAACTCGCACGCGCCGGCCCTTGGCGTAGCGTCCAGCGAGTCCGAGTCGACGAACGCTATGCGCACGTCCAGCTCGAAGCTCCGCAACCGGGACACGGGCGGCGGCCAGGAGAACGTGGCCGGCGAGTTGTGCACCCACGACTTGAACACGATCAGCATTGTGGGCCCGCTGGCCACCACCCGCGGCACCGCCGGTCCGCCGCAGTACCGCAACAGCACCTGGTCTTCGGACGGCCCGTCGTGGAACACCAGCCTGTCCTCGTTCTCGCTGCACATGTCGTTCACCCGTATGATGGCCGTCCCGTTGCCCCGCCGCGGAAACGCCGTTTGCTGCGCTTGCCCCGCCGCCGCCGGACCTGGACCCGCCGACAGGCGCCGACCGCCCGGCCCTGGTCACCGACACCATGGCGTGCTTGCACTTGGCACCACCTGCTGCCGGACGGTGTACCGGCACGTCACGTTCCGCGGTGTGCCCGGTAGTTAGACCGCGAGCAACCTTCCGGTAGCACTCGTAAAGTTGTCGCAGTGCGACCCGGGCACCAGCTCGCGCTCCTTGGCTCGGCCGCCGTGCCCAGCCTCACCGTGGCCTGCCGGTTCCAGGAACTGAAGCGCAGCCCGAACGCGAACGGCACCGCCGTGTGCCTCGCTGACGGCACCTCGAAGCGTGTGACGTGACCGTGCCCGCCTGCTGTAGTAAACGGCGGGCGTGCGCGTCCGCCGGCCTCGTGGCCGCACCACGAACCGCCCACGTAAGGCGGCCGACCCGATGCATTTCGCCG
>NW_020271544.1:0-93432 GCF_002803265.2 Melanaphis sacchari | reverse complement strand
AAATTAAATATATTTATAATTTAAAGTAATATTGATATGTAGATTTAAATTATTGATATATGCAATAGTTGTTTTTAAATACTAATATAGTTTTATTTACAGGTTAGATGTATTGACAGCTTATGAAGAACTTATGGATGAAAGAATAGATATTAACAGAAATCATAAAGGAGGCAGAGTTTTATGATGGTGGTGGAATTAGAGGATTGGTGTTGATATCTGTTTACTCATATAGAAACAATTAAAATCTATTATTCATTGTTTTGATTGGTTAGCTGGTACAAGTACTGGTGGAATTTAGCTTGGGACTTGTATGGTAATTTGCATTGTAAAATTATTTTAGTTTATAAACTATTTGTTTTGTTGATAATGCAAAGTTAAAATATGATGCACAAACAATTTAATTATCAGCATAAAATGAGGGAAAACAAATAATGAATTTACTAAAAACCTCATGAATAAGAATTTTGTTTTATCATCATAAAAATATTTGCTTGTTTGCTTCAAAATATTACACCTATTATTAAACAATAAAATAATATGTATACTTTATTCAGGATGAATAGGATAAACCACTTGTTATTATTTATGTTAAATTTAAAGGAATACTCAATGTTCACTATGTAATAATACTAATGCCATTATTTATACGTTATATTTAGGTAAATCGTTGCACGAGTGTTTGTGCTTGTATTTTAGACTTAAACAGCTTGTATTTCAAGGTAGTAAACCTTATCAAAGCGAGGTATTGGAAAATATGTTACAAGAAACATTAGGTGCCAATACCTATATGAGTGATATAAAACATCCAAAGTAAGTGATTTTGTTACTAAATATATATTTAATATTTTAATATTAAAAACATCTGGTAATTTATTTTAGATTAAAAATATAATTATTTATTGGATCAGCAATACGTAACTGAACGTACTGTTGCTTATGCACTCGCCCAGGTACAGCGTGCCCAACCGGAACTCCTCGAAAATCAGCTGAAAACACACGACGGCGGCGTTAGTGTTGTATATATAGGTACTAATAATAATCGTTATTGTGTCTATCCCAATCGCATATTATTGCTCACTCGCGCGTGGTTTATTTATTATTTTAATTTTTTTTTTTCCGATAAAACGGACTAGCCCGGTGGTTAGGTGTAATATTATTATCGTGTCTCGTGTATATTAACCAATCGCGATAAAATTTACGGTCGTGTGACAGAAAAATGCGTTTGTATATAATTATAATACATAAATGGGGTGATCCGTTTAACTATCGTGACGCACGCTTTTGTTGACATTTCTTTTACATAATTCTATACGTATAGCAAATAATATAGTTAAGAAACGTTGTTTTTTTAAACTATATTTTCGAGTTGTTTATTATTCTCTTGTAAATTTTTAAACTTCATATTCCGAACCATGACGTGTATTTTTCGGAGTGTTTCGGCTTGTAAACATAAAATTTCGATCGAGCTTTTTATAAATTACTGTTAACGTTTGTAAGTATAGATCAGTGAAATGTCAAACCAAAGTTTTGCGGCGTATCAAAGGGCGCCAATATGAGGGGAGGAAAGGGAGAGACATGTCCCCCCTGGAAAATTTTGAAAATTTTGAAAAATTGTTTACACAAGATCTACAATGAGTGAAGATAGACTTGGTTATTCATGATAAGCGTATTTAGGGAAAAAATTGATGGTAAAACGAATAAATACATAAGACAATTAATAAATATATTTGGTGTTAAAAAAAGAAATTTACAATTTTTATTTGTAAATTAATATTTAAATAAATTTATGTTATTAATCAAATGAAAATTCAATATATAACTTTTATGGTTAATTGGTTAAATAATTATTATTTCATAATTTTCCAGTTTGATATAATATAAAATTGAATAGTATAATGTTAAATTGTAAATCCTTTCTATCGTGGATATAATTAAAATTTTGTACCCCCTTAAGAATTGTTCTATGGACGTCCGTGGGCGTATCCCATAATCCCACGTACCGCTGTTTTTATCTAAACTTTAAATATTTATTTCATAATCTATACTTGATCAAAATTCTATTTTTATTCATCGAGAAACTCAATAAAACAGATGATACAATGAAAAAAGCGACAGAAATTATTGTGGATTGTAGAGACCTCCCATTGGAGGAACTACGACACGAATATAAATTAAGGGAGCAAGTCACCATACCACTGTTGTTTTAATCTTTTAGCGGATTTACCAGGGATAATGAAAGAAGAAGGTTCAAAGATTAGTGGTGAGCGAGACCGCGTTTTTTGTTAATTAAGGATATTCTGAGGTCACTGTGAAGGGTGTGGTTAGTGACATTATAGAAGGGGCTTTGGAAACTAAACAGAGTACTTTAGATTGGAACCGTTGGATACTTTGGCAGGACGTAAAAAACCGTATTTTATCGTTAAAAAAGGTAGTTTAAAATAATAACGATAAAAAATTTGTATTTAACGATTTAAAATTGTCTATAAAAACGTATTACCCGATATAAATGTATATATATAAATTAATAGCATAATATTGAATAATCATGATAAATTATGCAAGTGGTATAATTTGTAATGCATATAAAGTAGGCATTAATAATCAATACATAGCGTACGTGTATTACCTAAAATAGGGAGAGCCTAGATCAAAGGCAGAGACTAGGTACTATAGTTGTTTTTACTGATTTGCATAAATAAAAGGTCATCACGCCACTATATTATGTCATCGATATAGGACCCACGTAAATATACGGGTAGAGGCGTAGAGCGCCAAGCCATAGTCAGAAGGTAATCACAGTACTAAACTGTCTATTAACCGTCACCTTTTGTAAGAGACTATTGCTCGTCGTGGACTTTGTTATCACACAACTACAACGCTGCAAATACTTGGCCACGCCCAGTGGCCAGTACTACGGTGAATATATAGTGACTTTCATATAGCAGCGAGTTATTATTATGTTTATTTATTATTTTCACGTGTTAATAAAATATTGTAACTTATTCATACTTTAACAATTAATACAAGTGTTCTGTTCTACGTATCTTCTCACGACTAGGTACCTAAAACCAACTAGAAACGTGCTACATCGTTATAAATAATTAATGTGGTAACGATAGCAGTGTCCCGCACAGTGATCACTACAATACTCATACCCGAATACCCGATACAAACATTTAGAATTGAAGCAACTGGATTACCATTATCCCTCCCAAGTAATACTTAATATTACTGTTGCGTCGTATTACATATTTAAAAAAAATCATAAATTGTATAGCTGAATTATACGACGAAAATGATATGATGCTGTGGCTATAAAAATATCTAAATAGGTATTGAAACTCCAATCGTCAGAGGACAACTTGATTTATATCAAATCAAATTTTGATTACCCATCACTGGCGATTAAACGTCCCCGAGAATAAAGCGTTTTACCGAGTGAAGGACTTACAATACCTAGTCGAATACATCGCAGAAAGATTTGTGAGATTAAAAATACTTCATGGGGACATTAAATTTAAATTCAAAATTTTTTTGGTTTAAAACATCGAATGCAATGTATAATTTGTAAAATTTTCCAAGTCTTAAGTGGCAAAGAAAATGATCTATCTAGATCTACTTGAAGATATGACTGTAAACGATGTATCATACTTTAAATATGCACCCCTAATATCAGTAGATGAAGAAAAATCCTTTTCTACGCTTAAAAACTTACTGGTAGAAAAGCGCCGGTATTATAAATTGAAAAATATAACACAATGGTATACTTTTATAATACGGTGTAATTTTGAAAGTAAATATAATATTCATAAATCATAAATCATAATATTCTAGTAAAATATCCCAAAATGAAGTATATTATGTTTAATTTTTAATATTTTCATCTAAGGTATTGAATAAGGGCGTAAAGAAATTAGACAAAATAATGACATCGATTAAGATTGATTTCATAGATTAAGCGTTATAAAATATATAAAAACTCAAATAAATTAAATTATACAATTATTATTTAAAAATATCTTTATGATCTACACATTATATTTTGCAATGCGCATAATTTAAAATTGTTAATATAAATAAACGCATGTTCCTGTAATTTCAGTGCATATTTTACTAATGTATAGTGCATGAATGCATGTTTATTTATATGCCTTATAGTCCATGAACTTACGAACCTTGTGCTTAGTATATCCTGGCCGTCTATATCGTATAATTTGGGTATGGGTTCAGTGGGTTCACGTACACTTTGACCCTTTAAAAATTTAAAGATAAAATTACATTTTAAACGGTTCGCGTACAAAATCATCGTGTTCGTAAGTGATTAAATATTGAGTTGGTATTACCTAATTTTTTCAGTTATGCCTGAAGTAGATAATATTATTTGAGTATTTACATCCAAAGATACAGACAGTCTTAGCCCATCAGAAGGTATTATTTTAAAAACTAGAACTAAATTTTATTTGAATTATATTTTAAAAAGTTAAAATACGATTCGATTTTTAGTTAAACATTGATAACAAATAATAACATTATAATATAATATATTATTATAAAGGTTCCCATTTATATCATTACTATTTTTGTTTTAAATACAAATTAAAAAGTAAAATAACATATAACTAAAGCGCTTACAGGATTTGTTTGTTTTCGTGTTTTCTATTATTAATCATTTCACCGTTTTTATATAAATTCATACACGTGTTTTTTATTCTGTAAGTAATTTTGTTTAAGCTTTTAAGTAGTTAAAATATTTTTTCATTAATGAATACCGCATTACCACATAGATTTGATCGTAAATCCATAATTGATAAATTATTGTTATGCGGCCAACGAAAAATACATCAAAGCTAATCAAATGCCTATTATTTATTTTATCAGATTAAAAAAAGCCTTTTTTTATTTTAATTCATGCATGCATTTTTTAACTAGTACTTAGCCTTGCTCATATTTTTGCATAATTTTATCATTATTACATTATCGGATACCGTAGACTTAACAATAAAAATGAATAGTTATACTGTTATGGTCATTGAAAAATACATTGTTTTATTATTCGTTCGGCGTATGAAATATGTTGCAGTTAATTCAATTTTTGGCATTATTCGATAGGTATACTATTATCATGGGACACGGGTGTTTGACTACTTTAACTCAAAGTTATTTATGTATTCGATGACATTTTAATCGACGATCTTGGCAAACAATATTTTTCCTAACATTTAATAAACCCTTTTATAACTATAATACTTTATATAATATTCATATAGGTAGGAACAATTATTATTCAACATTTTGGAATATTATACAATAAAATTACGAATAACAATGAGTTAAATCAAAAGATTTACAATAGTCAGTAGGTAGTTACAAATCACAATGTATATTTAATATTTATGCCTCTATTATATTTATCGAGATCACGAGGATGAAATAATCACGGGGCCCGATGAATAATAAATGTTACCTTTAATAAAAGTGTACTCCACTGAAGGCTTGCCGCTTTTGCAGGCTTCTACTATAATAAGACCATTAAACTTTAAAACAAAAAAGTTGGTCCAAGTCAAATAAAAAATAAAAATAAAATACCTCTTTGAATTATTCAGTTTGTACGGTTGTCGCAACTAAGAAACGGGTCATAAACTTATAAACGTCATAATTGTCAGACATCTACAAACTGTTTGGAAGCGGCTGTACCATAAAGATCGGTCCAAACGATAAGCGGCTAAATATTCCGTCCGCGTCACGGCGAAAACCGGGAAAATCTTAACCCGCATCCTACAGGAAATGTCTGTTACCTACGATTAGATTGAAATACTTGACATACAATAGTATGTTGCAGTGGTTTATTAATATTAATTACAAATGTTCGATAAACGGTTGTACTGTATGTATATAATATTTATACTAGTAAGTAGTTAGTGGTCTGGTTATTTTAAAATTTAAATATAAATAAGCAAATAAATATGTCTTATTGCTTGAAAATCATACTTAATACAAACGTGAAATTATCGTTTAAACCACTATAATGCGCAACGAGAAAGAATGTACATATTATAGGATGCATTTTGTACTACAGTGGATGCCGCTTATAATAGACTCGCGGATATAAGGTTCAGTCGCTTAATAAATTCAAAATAGTCTAGAGCGGTCCGGACGTATTCAAATACATTACAAAAAATTCCATTATAAAATTCACCACTTCGTTTGTAAAACTCAAATTTCGTGGGGAAAAAATGGTAGAAAATAAATCATAAAATTTGGAAATAAATTTGTTTTAAAAAATTACATACGCATTCTTGTTAATTATTACTGTTTTCGATTCATGCTTTATAATACATCAAATTTTATCATATTTCACATTTTATTATCATAACTGTAGTGTGAGTTATAAACTCGTTCTAGAGGATCTAGACGTGTTAAGGAGAGCGTTTCATCACCGAGGTAATAATTTTAATGTATAAAATGAATGCGAGCAGTATATTTCCGGAATATTAGAACATAATTCAAAACAAACTAGAATTGTAATTTTTTTTCATTATTTATAAGTTTGTACATACATAATTTAAATGTTCTTATTTATATGTAATAATTTTTATAATTTTTTCATTGATTCACTTATGAGAAATAGGTATGTAATATATATGTATTTAAGTAGATTAAAATAAAAGCGAGATAATAAAATAAAATTCATAAGTATTTTGTTTTTTTTTTCCACTTCGCCTATAATATTATTTTGGTAATAAGACTCGCTTTAATGTTTGTTCAAATAATTAAAATTAATTTTTTTTATTAACTCACCTAAATTTGTTTCATCTATATCACATTACCACGGTTTAAGATTAATGAACATTAAAACAAAGGCATTGATTAAACTATTCTATTATCAACGACAAATGTATGCGGCATTCAAACGATTAGCTTTGAAATAACCTATAATAAAAATAATTATTATATCTTATACCTATGTACAGCATCTTATAATAAAAGACTATCGAAAAGATTACAAAGTTTAAACTATTTATATAAGGTATTTAATATTATATTTAAATATAAATATGTTTTTATAGGTACTCATAAAAGTATAATGTTAGTAGGTAATCAGTAGTCATTCAATTTGTTAAGTGATTGTTACTTAACTTGATTATAAATTTGTAAATTAAATACCTGATTTAAACTCAATTTTCGCATCCCGCGGATGCTATTCTTTACTTGATGATACGTTTTTTTGTTTTTAAGTCGTAAAAAATCGAACATCTAACGCTCGGGTATGGGCACCTGCATGTTTTAGATGGATCTCGAGAGAGCGGGTAGAATCGGTTCGATGTATAAAAGACGTCAGTATATGTATGTATACATATAAAAGATTTGAAAACAACTATTGTATTGCGTTAGGAAAGCTATTTTAATCGAAACCTGGTTTTGTTGCGTATACAGTTTTATTTCGTTTTTCAAACTAACTTGAAGTGCTTCGAGGAAAATAATGAAACACATTATTGTGAGACCAACTAAAAATCAATTTTAAAGTTAAATAATACATATATAGTATCCATTTATATATTGTTGTACAATATTCGTTTTTAGATCACTTATGTTTCTGTTACAACGTTCTTTGTCAAATATGTCTAGAATTTTATTTGAAATTCAATTAATATAAAATACTATAATGGGCTATATAAAAAAAAAATGAATTAAGTATATATAGACCTTGTGCTGTATTGGCACTCTTTTCCTTACTTCATTCATCTCGGGGTAGGATGATTTATTGTGTAAAATAAAACAGCTTTGAAACTTGTTTTTTTTTTCAAAATCAAATATATTACAATTCATAAAACCATTAGAATGGGTTTTCGTTCAGACCGTGATTATACATTTATATAAACCTCTTAAATGCCACGGAGGTTGATAAAAATTACACACGATTTAACATTTAATGAATTACCAGTTGCTGCCGGGTTACAGTAAAAAAATAAGATTTTTGAATAATTATATATATATATATATATATATATGAACTATGAATATATAGTAATAATAATACGACAATTTGTGTTTAAGAAAAACATAAAATGGGAATTAATTTAAGTTCTTAAGTTTTAATAAACTTTATAAATACACGCATAGTATATTCATATGGAAAAAAAACTGCAAATATTTCACCCAACACAAACAAATTGACAGTTAAATGAAAATTTTAATGTATTTGTGTTGTATTATTATTTATTATTATAGATTTTTTTTTAAACTTTATTCATTATATCTTTTTTGTTTTACGGTATTATTTGTATTTTTAATTTTTCAAAAGATCTAACACTAGCCATGTCTACATAAAGTTGACCATGACTAAATACAGGTTGTTGGAAAATACAACCCTACTTTATCCAACTTTTGTCTCTGTACTTAGTTCATTGTCATAGAAAAACCAATTCTTATTATAAATTGACGCCTAGTAAGTGAAAAGAGAATATTTGAATAACCCATATTTATTATGGGTTTTGCTAATGACGATTTATATAAGTTTTATAAACTCAAATCTATATACCTACTATATAAGCTCTATGGAGATTATTCAATTATATAAATTTTTTGGCACATATTTTTCATCTATGACTACAATTTTGTCCTTATAGTAGAACCTAATTTGTACCTAAGTCAGTTAGTCATTGGTTAATATCATTAAACATATTATTATATCATATATATCTGATTTTATGAATTTACTTTTAACTTCTTTGGTGAGCTTTTATAGTTTGTTTTTATGTCACCCCTTCATTTCTCAAAAAAGTATGTCGCGATCCTCACAAAACTAATGGTGTAAAAATTTTCATATTCCGCGTACAAATACGTACAAATTGAGCGCAAAAAAAAAATTCATATCTCTCAAGTGGGGTGGGGGCTGGTGTGACGTCACGCCAACCCCTCTAAGGATTTTTGATATAGCTTAGCCCCTTTGGTTATACTAATTCTGGATCACTGTGTACAAATTTGTACAAATAACGTACTAAATGATAAAAAATAAAATTTCCATATTTTTAAAAAGAGGAGCTGGCGTGACGTACGTGTCATGATTGTGTGCGACGACGACCAGACGACGTAACAGTACAGCAGACTGCAGTTGACATAGGAGTAATTGGGGTTGTTAAGATGTGTGTGTACAGGTATGGCAAACAACGCACGTCGCTACGCAAATACACGGAAAACTAAATATTTCCAAAAACGATTTAATTGATAAATTTCGGAATTTTCTCATTGAATAGCTAATATGCACACCGAGTACTTTCGTTTAAAAAAAAATCATGAAAATCGGTCTAATAGAACTTCAGATGTAACTTGACAAAAAAATCGTCTGACGTTTTAATAATATATACAGATATAGATGTATATAGATAACAGGTGCATTTTAAGCAGATCACATCTTTAAATACGCGTGTTATTGATATAATTATATAAGATAACGTTCAACATTTTAAAATTACAATTAGTAGATAGACACGAGTTAATGTTTAATACTATACGAGTATGATGTTAAACATTAAGTGTAGGCACAAGTCTTTACCATTTTTAAATAAAATTAAGTGTCTGACAACACAATAGGTACCTAGTTGCAATATGTAACAAAATTTGTAAAAAAAAAAAAACCTTAATTATAAAATAAATGCTGTAAAAGTTTTAATAAAAATGATTTTGGCCTACTAAAGTCTCATTAATATAAATATATAATAGTGTATAGCCAAAAAAAGTTTTAATTTAAAAATATAAGCGTATATTAAAAAAGTTCAGGACATGAAATATTTCT
Source organism: Melanaphis sacchari (assembly GCF_002803265.2). Lineage (NCBI taxonomy): Eukaryota > Metazoa > Arthropoda > Insecta > Hemiptera > Aphididae > Melanaphis > Melanaphis sacchari. The sequence goes on along the minus strand of NW_020271544.1, from coordinate 83,636 downwards.
CAAAATATAAATTAAATGTGAGCGTTAGGTGTTTAGGTGTTTACAGAAACCTTATAATACAAATTTTATACACCTATATAGGTACCATGTTACAATGTTACATAGTGTAGTTTCACATTAATTAAAACAAATACACTAATTTTAAATCTAATTATGGTTGTAATATGTCTTTTGGTTTTCATTAAATACGGTTTTAATAAAGTTAAAAGTTTTGTTCAACTAATTTAACAAGAAATTTATGGTTTTCTCAATTAGTTTTTTTAATTTTATAACTGTATACTTTCAGCATTAATAAAATATAAGAAACAAAATGCGATATAAACATTGACTAATTTTATTATTTATTATAATCTAATCACAAATTTATTTTTAATTTATCACATAAAATAGTAAAATGACCTTATTGCATACAATAGCAATAATATTGTATATTTTATACACAAAAAATATCATGCATAGGGTTTTATAAGCATTTTGGAACATTGTTTATTTTATAGTTGCTTTAAAAATTAATTCGAGTTTAATTAAAAAATTTGCTCAATACTATGATAATTAATTTTGATATATTAAACACCGAAAGTCGTTTGTGAACATGAAATGGAATGTACGTTTAATTTAACGTTGACCACATTATATTGTGGAGCAACTGATTTTGAGACTAGCAAAATAGAAGTGAAATACATGCATTTTACTGCTTCAATAGATATAACTTAAACTCACGTACAAAATTCGTAATCCCATAAGAATCCAATCGTAATCCCAATGTAGAATGGTTGTCTAAAACTATTCAAGCACAACTCAGTTCGTAGTTGTAAATTGTTTGTTACATTATTTATTACGATGAAATAATAAAATATAAAAATTTATAAGGACTAGATGGCGGTTACTGTATAATATTTTGTGTTATTGGTTTTGCACTTACTATCTAGATTCTTCCTTGGCTTCCACAGGGCTCTAATTTATGTATTATGTTTCATTCAAAATCACGAGAGCGTAAAAGTTTTTGTTAGACTATTTCCACTAAGAAATTGATTGATTTTATTCAATGATTCTATAATATTACTTAATGTAAAATTTCCCTATCTAAGATTCAAATTTATGAAATAATGTGTAAAATGTTTTCTAATCACCACATACCGTATCAAGTGTAAGTGACAGACGACAAAAACACAATATAAGTAAATTTGAGTAAAAGTACAAATCTGTTTTTATCTACCAACTCAAAATTCCTAAGTTTGTAAGAATTATTTTATAAATATAGATTGAGTAATACAATTTTATCTAAAAATTATATTTATATTTATAAATACCGTTTATAAATTAAAATAAAAACCACTAGAATTTTAATATAATGTATGTATAAATTATATGCATAGATGATAGATATATACAGAAATGAATAATTCAATTTATTCTACGTACCTACCTATAAATAGAATATAAAAATATATCTTTTTAAAATTAAATCTAGTTTTAAAAATAATTAAACAAATAGGTAATTTGAATATCGAGTAAGGTTATTATAAGATTAGAATAGGTATTTTTAAATTTGTCACAATAATTGTTTTTTCAAAATAAATTAATCGAAGTTTAGGGTTTAGGTCTAAAAATCTTTGCAATTATTTTCACGATTTTTATCGTATTTCGGTGTACTTTACTTTGTAAATAATATTAAAATAACAATAAAATAATAAATTACTTCTAATAAAATAAAATATAAAACCTCTATGGCTTTATCTGTGGTTGATTTTAAATTTATAGAAGAGCTGCATGAAACGTGCGGAGAACCTTTTCTATCTGATAAATTATTAAATGCATAGGGCGCAAGCTTGTCAACCACTAAACTGCAGCTATTGAATTATAGCCTATAGGCTACATGTGATATTTATATTGCATATATATATTAGTTTAGACATTGTATCGTATATTAGATGTTATCATCGGTGAAGTCTTACAACATCGAATGAGATAATTTTTGATTTAGATAAGAATTTAACGGTTTTTTTCCTTTTTTTTATCGTTTGAGACTACGATTTTGGTGCATGGATATATTTTTTTCAAAACCCAAATCCCTTATTATTTTTTATTGAATTGTTATCTCAATATCTCATTGTATCTCAAAAGACAAGATTTAAGTGTAAAAATAGTTTTTATTGTAAAGCTGTTATACTCCTTTCGGGTAAGCTTTCATAACAATTAGGACAGAATGTATATATATTTCCAATTTTAGCACAGCGGGCAGTGAGAGTGCTTCGTATTATATACGTATTATTATAGCGACTTAATCGAGTGATTTACTCTGACGAGTCCCCAGGTGTCGCAAAAAATCCTTTACGGGCTTTTGTTTTGTATTATATGTACGTGTTGTAATGTAATGCGTATAGAAAATGTTCTAGATTATTTGATCTAGTTGAAACTAGTATTCGTATACGTATTGTTTAATTTTTGGGTTGTTATTCAAACCAGCATGGTTTCTCTTTCTCATAATAAGTTGACACAGTTATTTTCAACGTAAAGGTTTTAATTAAAAATTATTGATTAGTATGATAAATACATTAATAAAAAGTAATATTATCACTAATAAGTATACCTAAATTTAAACGGAAAAAAGTATAAATCAATAAATCAACATTCTGCGTATACCCACTACCTTTAATTTATTTTATTTTTATTGTTGTTAAGAGAAAATATACAACTTAAACAGAATACCACAATAAGTATATGTGAGAAAAACGAAAAAAATAAGTTAAATCATGTAGTTGAGAATTCATCCACACTTTACTTAAAAAGTAAAGTAAATATAGGAGGAAAGACGAATACGATTTAAAGTGAAAGGTCGCAATCTCCTTTTTAGCCGCTGACGAGGGTTGTAGGAAACGTTAACATATTTAATTTTATGAACACTGAGTTTTCACGGTTTGTTAGACGTGAGAAAAATCACTTGTTAAGTTGTAAAATACTGTAAATTCTTCTTCAATAATTGATTTAATATGCAAGTCATTGTGAAAGGAATAATTAGAAATGCAAAGTGGGGCGTTTGTGATTTTAAGTACTTAGTATGATTTTCTTGTGAGTTTGAATTTTATTTAGATTCAATTTTTTAGACGTGTCTCATAGTTGTATTATCGCAAATTTATATATCGGCTTTAAAAATGTCTTATAAATTAAATGTTTGGTTTTTAGACTTGTAAATTTCGTACCGACTATTTACAAATAAAATGTTAACTATTTAATTATACATCTTAAAAACTGCCCATCAGACGTTTCAATAAAATAATAGTGAAAATAGTGAAAACAAATATATTACATAGATCATATTATAAGACCGGCAAATATCCAAATCCGACATTCATATTCGTTTGATAATTAAACGTGGCTGTTAAAATAAATCCTATACATTATAGGATTCTATTAAGTATATTTAATACGGAGGTAAATTAGTCTTTTATTTTTACTTTAAACATAATTATAATAATTGATAATTACATATATAACCCACGTGGAATTTAACAATAGTGAATATGAAAAGCATGCCATTTTAAAATAATACTACATACATGTTTGGGTATTCTATCGGCCAGATTACTTTACAAAAAAATATAATTATAATATTCTCAACAAAAGAATATTTTTTAACAAATAACAATCAAAGTAACTTTAACCGTATAAGAGCATATTATTATGATATACTTGCCAAGTATACCAAAAAAACTTTTGGAAAATCTTTCGTTGATTGTTTAGATTCAATCTATTTTAACCAAATGTCGATTGTCGATAAGAAAAATATCATATCTGAGAAATATAATAGTAAGAAAATAGTTAATAAGTGGTTTTATTCAAAATTAATTAATTAATTAATTCAAAATTACATGAGACATCTTATTTAATGTGATTACGTGACGTATCACGTGTAATCTTTGTAAATTTGTTTTAAAAGAATTTTTTTTTTTTATTATGTTTTAATAATTCATGTTTTTTAATTGTTTATAATTGTTTTTAATTTTTTTGTTTTGTATACATTAAGTATAATGCCTATGGTTATGTCGTAATATTAAATCAAATTGTATAAATAATAATAATAATAAAAAAAAGATGAGAATGTAACTTTCTACTCTATCACAAATTATGCTTCCAGGAGTAATATATTTAAATGTATTTATGCATATGTATAAATTTAAATTAAAAAAAAAAATACATGGTTCGCTGTAGTAATAATTAATTGAATTTGATAAATTTTAGTAATTTACCAGCTACTGTTGTTTGTAAATCCCAAACCATTTTTGAAAATTCCCAAATTTATTTACACATAGAACATTGGCTATAGTACAATAATTTTGGGATGATATGATTTACACTCATATAGTATATACACACGTTTTACGATTCCGACCTGTTTGTATGTAATAAGCGGATATACGCTGTTGAGAAAAAACTGCTGTATTCTCTACAGACAATAAAAGTTACGCCGCGAAAAGAATTCTCATGAATAATTTATTGTATGTATAAACCAGAGTATAAAAACCTAAAACTCTTGTATGAAAAACTGTATACTATTCACATTTAAACATTTTATATTTGTCCTTTTTATTTCTATTTTATAGTTACTATACAATAATGTTTTAAACATGACAAGACAATTAGCATTAGAACAATTTCTAAGAAAAAAATAATGCACAAATTATGGGACTACTTTTTATTTTCCACAATTCATAAACGTATATCTCTTACTTATTCTATAGTCTTTAAATTAGATTTTAATAGTGTTTGGTTCGGCAAAAATTGCGATAAGTTAAAATACATTTAAAAACTTTAAGCAGTCATACAAGATATCCAAAATAGTAATGCTATATGTTAATATATATACATATATACAGCATAACTGCATTAACATAAATGATATTTAACATAGAATGAACTTATCAATCGTCTTTAATACTACTTTTTTGAAATTATAAAAATATTTTTGTACTACATTAAGCTACATAAAAACAAAAATTATGATGAATTTATGAAATTGTGAAATTGTGATATACTAAAAAAGATTTCTATGACTTAGATATATACTATTAAAATAATTAATATATTTTCAAATATACAAGGTTTTTTACTTCTTTAAATATCTTGTAAACATTAAATATGCTTTTAAAATATCAAACACATAGTAATAAAATGAAATTCGCAAGGAACTGCGACATATTATTTAAAAAAAGTATCTTTAGTTAAGAATGTTAGTGCTAGTAATGATAATATTATAGACTTATAGACTCGATTAACTAACAATACCTCATACAAACATTTTATACAGTTCTTTATAAAATTAAAATTTCAGTTGACATTTTTTTGTGAATGAATATAATGGCATATTTTTACATAAAAAATTTATTTTACATTGCTGTTATTATTATGTAATATTGATCCGCATTCCTCATTAAAATACTTGTAACGCGTTATAATTTTAAGTTTAATGAACGAGTAAAAAGGACCACGTCATGAAGTAGTTTTTTGAATAATAATAATGTATACGTAGGTACTCATATATCATATGTAATAATAATAATATTGTGTAATACTTACTTCCACAAAGTCTCCATGTTCTTGTCCGCTTGCAGTGAAACTCAAGTGACATAGAAATGGTCTTTCTTTATGTGTTTTCTTCACAGTAAGTCTATAAGATTTTCCTACTTCGCCGTAATAAGTTCTATTGCACGCTGAAATATATAGATAAATGTACATAAAATTTCATAAAAATTTCTAGATAATATGTAAATTGTTTATCTACAAAACAGGTGATTATTTCAAAGCAAGAAACTCATTTTTTAAACATTTTTAAAGTTTAGACGTGTTAAGTGGCACAGGAGTTTTCCCCGTATAATGTCGGTTCATTACTCTGCACATCAAAGCTTTATATAATTTAAACTAATTAATTACTCGTTAAAAATTAGACTTTTTACACATTGACTACAAAAATTATTTTGTTTTTAAATATAAAATTAAAAAGGTGTAACAAAAAAGTAAAAAATAATAATGATTAAAAATAGTAAAAAAATTTAGTTTGTTTTTAGAAATGAGATTTTATTATGATTTCTCATCATATGAAAAAAAATACTTTCAAAAATTTTAATAGTTTTTGAAATAATGGTTGTCTTACGTTAAGATAATCATCCAGTATAGGTTCTTTTTATTATAATTAGCTGGCACAGTGTGAATAATTTGTATACTGCGGAGTAATATTTTTCTAACTCGAAAGATTCGTTTTGTCTGTTAATATTTAATGTTTTAATTTTTAGATTAAGTCGAGAAAATACTTAAATATTTATCATAAAACTTATTCAAATAAATAATAACATTTGTTTATTGTTGTGTGTGATGTTTTTAGTTTTTATACTTTTTTTATATAAACATAATTCTTAATACAATCTTTCAAGTTTATAAAAATAGTAATTTTATGAAAATGATAACGTTCAACATTCAAATATTGAACACATACAGCCAATAGTTTTTGGAGTTTGGTTACGCTTACGTATGTATAACTCGAGAATATGAATTTAAAAATAATGATGGTTTTAAAAAAACATACTTTAATATTTACATTAACTAACACTTGAATAACGAAAAAAATTGTATACCTACATTCTTTTTTAGCAAACATATTGTGTTGTAGTGTTATAAGTGTATTTTAAATTATATAAAACAATTTTTTTTTTAATTATCGATAATATACCGTATATATATATATCATATATGCCTTATTAGTTATTACGTTAAAAAATAAAAATCTGTCTTGTACAATACACGAGTAAAAGATTTTTTTTTTTTTATCGCAATTATTATACAATACTCATATTATAATATTAATTAGGCGAGACAAACAAAAAAATATACATTAATTATATTGTCAAGAAAACCAAAAAATCTGATTTTAACCTATGTATATCTGTTGCATTGGAAATATAAAGAAAAAAATAAATAGACAGCGGCAGGGAACACGATAAATGAGCTGAAATGGTGGATACTGTATGTATATAATACATATATGTGTGAGAAGTATGTGTTTTAATGATTGTGGGGAGGGAAGTTGCAGTGACTAATTAGGGTAAGAGGCGCCAGTCGCACACATATATTATATATATATATATATGTATTCCGGAGCGTCCTTTTCTGCATTCGGTCTTTATATGTATACAAATATTATATATTATATGTGTGTATGTATATTATGTTTGTGCTGTATATTGTATTTACTGCAATAGGGATATAAGGGATGGATGGATGGGAAACAGAGTGGGTGGACGTAGAAAATAAGATACAAGATTGATGGGTATTAACTTTACACTCAGCCATAAAGCATTTGCAGTAATCTCGAAAGCACTTTTTTGTTAAAAAAAAATGTATTCTTTTAAGCTGGTTAAAAGTTTGTTCCTAACTTACCTTCCTTTAAAAAAACTCCTATCACTGATAAGTAAATTTTTAAATATTAATACGGCGTGTCAGACCCGTCAAATAAGAATTAAGAATTGAAGCAATCGTTCTCAGAAAGTTGTGCTGACATCTAAATATCTAATAGCTTATATTCTGTGGCTTATACATTATATAATATATACGTATGACTACACGTCCACGCATAATAAATATTAATTAATCATGTACTTATATATATATACACGTATACATGTGTAAACGCGTTTTATTTATACAATTTAAAAAATGGTTTAACATTAAATATTTAATTTATCTTTTTATTAACTCTCGGGATGATACTTAATATTGTTATCGGCCCTATAAAGTCGAGTACATAAAAGGTATATATGCAGATATTTAAATATTTACATTAAGTTTGAATACAAAATTCACACAACCCGAAATTTTTAAACGGTGAAATTTCGCGGTGTCGTGTAGTTTAGGTTTTAATTTATTTATCTGTGGCGACACCAGTAGGTAACTTGTAGAGCGTTTCAAACGTGTGGAGAACGTTCGATAATATTCGGTAGTAAATGTATACCGGAAAGACAGGCAGTCGGTCGAGTCAGTCGACTATCTTACACCGTTGTCTAGATACCGCGTTACATCTATTTTTTTTTGTCGCATATTCTTTTTCATGTACGAAATGTATCACAAAAATAATATTTTTATAAGTTTAGTAAAATTATTAAATCATTTTTTGTGGAGTGGCAGTGAATTTAATTTTTTTGTAACCTAATCAGCACCCACGTGTAAACTTTTTTTCAGTCAACTACTCTATTGAAAATTATCCACAATAATTTTATACATGCATACACACATACAAGTATACAACATACATACATATATATATTTATATATATGCGACAGGCGCGCTGCAGTAAGTCCCGAGAATAATAATGATACAATTTGTTTCTTTCTAGCGATGCGTTTATAACTGTATAATTATTCATGGGTGGATTGCGATAAGCGTAGACTTATGTATATATTGTCTCCGTATGTGCAAAGTATATATCTTTTAAGTAAAGGTAGGAAATAAATTTATTTGACGAATAAAAATGACTCTGTCTATGTGTTTCAACTATCATCAACCATGTGAGCTTATATTTTTCATTCGTAAATTATCTGGCGTCGGCATGATCGTCACGTTTGCGTGTATTAAAATATGGTAATACTTAGATTTGCTCGAAGGGTAAATTTGAAAGTCTATTGAAAAACATATATTTTTTACCCTATACTCCTTAGAAAACGGCACGTATGCATTCGTTTCGTCAAGCCTTGCGTTTATACGTTATACGTGCGGTCGAACGGGATCCCTTCCATTATTATTAATATTGTTATACATTTATACATATATTATGTTATAGCACTACTCTGCCTATTATATAGTTTGCATTTTTGTAGGAGGGTCATGTTTCACGGATCTGAAGTCGTTCGTGTAGAAGTACGTGTATTGTACGGAAGACACCCGCTACTAAGAGACTTATATAGGTACTATACGTTATAATTATTAATGTATAATGATACACGTGGCGTGAAGGTCTGCACAAAATAGCTATAAATAATTAACCAAACCATATTAAATTCCGGATTACTTTAATAGAACACGAAAAATTATACAAAATTATTGTTGTACAGCTATAAACATTTTGTATGCACTCGATATTATATCATGGTATAATTTGCTACCTGTATGTAATTATGTAATTATATACAATTTAATAATATCGTCTTGATCCTTTTGCTTCTTCATAATCCTATCTGCGCTTTCATCGGTCCGACGATATCGTATAAAGTATTATAGGGTATTACCCGTAGATTGCATAGATATGCTAATTAATAATTATTATACGTTTTGGACTCCCCCCTCTCTTTCTCACTCTCTTTCACTCTATTCCATCGTTTCTACCTTCCACCCCAATTAGAACGTCTTTATGTGTCAAAGTTTGTTCAACTTTTTGGCATTGTATATATAACGCCTCCCGAATCCCCTTGAAACCAATTTATTAATTTCGATTCGTTGTCGTTGTTGCGGCGTATCGGATATGTATATAAATACTATGTATTATTGTTGCAGATCTTATAAAGCGTGTCAAGTTCAGCTTGTAAACCGTAAGAACTTTTAGATGGCCCGCAGCTATAGATATCAGGCACTTAGAGAGGTGACTAATAATTAGATTGTTCATACGTTATAATATAACTGTAATATTACGGTTTTGGTTGTGATCTAAGTGTTCAAAAACGTAAAACAAGAAATCGTCGACACTCGTTTCGTTACTATATTATACTCAAAGCCGATTGGGTAATTCAGGAAACAAAGCTAAGATTGATTTTAAAAACGCGTGTAGATACACGTTATCGTCTAGACTCTAGACAATAACGATGCGTGGTCGTGTACTTACCAGTACAGGACGGCGGTTCATCCGACCTGTCGGGACAGTCGTACTTGCCGTCGCAGTATTCGTCCAGCTGAATGCACCCGCCGTTTGACTTGCACATGAATTCGGATATGCGACACGACAGAGTCGGCCTGACGACGGTCCAGCTGATCAATAGCGTGACCATCAGCCCACTCATTACAGCCGCTGCGCAAGTCGTCATAATTGTTGTTGTTGCAGGTGCTAATAGTGACGACGATGAAAACGCGATGATATGCTAAAAGTATATCTGTAAAAAACAAAGGTATGTGAATTGTGAGAGCGGACAGGCATAAAAGCCGGTGTTACCAACTGTGTATATTAGAGCGGGATTTAAAACTTTAATTTGTTTGAAGATAACAGTAAGAGACACAAGTGGTGGACACTGGTCAGTTTAGTTGGGTAGAAAAATTAACGATCGCTCACACAGATAAACGCTCGAACGGAATGCCCACTTTCAAACATTATGGGTACGAAAATATATGCTCAATTTTACGTCATGTTGGTCTATGACTCTTTTTCCGACTGCTGTCTTCAAAAACTATAATCGCGATATTGTAAGTTGTAACATGCGATTAAAACGATTAATTCTTAACGAGTGGATATATTTTGGTTTAGTTGATTTACTGCGAATAGCTGCAATCGATTTCTTTCAAAAATTTTTGCTAAAAATATATTCACGAATAAAATTGATATAAAAATATTGTATACACTTTTCAAGAAACCTTTACGATTTCATAACAAAAAAAATAAAAATAAAAAACGTCGGTTTTTATTCTATCCAACCGTTGTCGACTCGCAAGCCTTACCTATACGTGTATTATAATATACAGGACACAGGTGTCAAAAACGCGTTTGTCATCGTGACAAAAGACAGTCATTATTATTATTGTAGTTGTTATTGACGTTATATAGTACAATACCGCTGCGGGAAATTCTGCACCGGGAAATTCGCACCCGGAACCACTTTTCCTCACCACGTCAACAGCGACATATACGTATCGTATATACGCATATAGCAGCGATACTCCGCCCGTTAATATTTAATACGATATTAAACAAAGCTATATTATCGTGCGTTGCCGTGTAGTATACAATAATAATAACTCATTATTATTTTATTATACGGAGTGATTTATTAAACATGTTCATCTCCATTTTTTCCTTTAATAATGCATTTATTTAAATCGTTTTTTTTTTTTTTTTTGAATTTTTAAGTATTTGAATACTGAAGAACCATATTTTCAAAAATAATTAGAATTTTTATATAATTTAAAAAGTGTCGTGTAACGGTAACAAATTCTTTTTTTCAACGAGAATTCTGCTTTTTTTCCCAGTAAGCCGTCATAATCCGATGAATATTTTTGTTAAATCCAAGTTTATTTAACCATGTTGAAATCTGAACGAGTAGTTTTTTACTTACGATTTAATTTGTATTCTACGGATAATAAGTTTGAAAGAAACGGGTGGCCATTATGATTTTAACAGTTAGTAACTACAGTATAACACAGTTAATCCGCATCGACATCGTGTATAATATTATTTTATGATGATCGCTCGATGGCGCACTCCCTCTGAACGGTATGAAAAATGTAAACGACCGAGAAAACCGTTTGTCGAGCACTCGAAAGTCGAAAATTTCAAAACTCGGAATCCGAATAGCGATTCTCCACCATCGTCAATAGGAAACACAACGGGGATAATAATACACGCTCGGTGAATCTCGTCCCGCGCAGTACGATCGAACGTCGGGGACGACGGTATGTGCGCGCATATACGTATCGTGTTATTCGTGCCCGACGTGTCGTACAACGAAAGCTCGACGGACAATGCGGCGCCCCGCAGGGTCGCTGTTGTGAGCGTATAATTTATGGGTATTCGGTGTGCAGTCGGTCGCGGCGGGCGATGACGACGCCGTTGCCTCCGCCGCCGCACCCGACGTCCGGGCGTTGGGTATTTTATTTTTTATTTATTTATTTATTTTTTTTTTTTTTTTTGGGGGGGGGGGGGGGGTGGAAAGCGATTGTGAATCGGCCTTTCCGCCGATTCACGTGCGCCGCCCGCAGAAGACGATTTCGGCAAGACGAAAAAGCGACACATGTTCGTTTCACGCACACACTCACACGCGCGCGCTGTATTATTACCGTCGCAGCGTATTTCATAGGGAATTCGTGTGGTGGGTGTGTGGTGGTGGTAGTGCGAGGCGCGCGTGTTTTCCTGCGTTGTTCGTGTGGCGCGGGCGGGGAGAGTGACGATCCGCGACACCGTGTGCGCCGCGAATTCAGGCCGCCCGTCCCCCGCCAACGAGCTGACCCACATCTGTTCAGCGGGCGCGCTCGGCTCGTAGGCCGTGCGATGCACGCGAAACCCTCATTGTCCGCCGCCGCGCCCGACCGTCATCCGGGCCCGTGTGTCGACCCCGCGCTCGCGGTCGCCGCGTACAATGTTATTATTGTTGTGCTTATGCGTCGGACGTTGCGACGTCGTTATTTATTATTATATGTGTATAGTTATAGATATTTATCATGAAGTCTTATACGACGAGCAGGTATTACGTACGCACAATATGCACTGGATATCGCAACGATGGCGATTATTATATAGTCATATCGAATGTTTCGTACGATTGGGGGCGAATGCGTATATTATTTCATACGACGTTACGCCCGCGATTCGTCGGCGATTATGTTGTTTTCGCGTTCGGCCGGTCGTTTTAACGCCATATTATAATATATTTTATATATATATATATATGAGTAATCGCTCGTCACGACGGTCGATGACATCGAACAAAGTTTTAGCAGGTACCTGTACCTTGGTATCGTGTTACAGATTATTATTTTGAACGCGATTCCAGTACGCGTAATGCGTAATAATAATAGAAACATTCACCGCAACGCTTATTGTGTGTATAGGGTCCTGTTATGACGATAAACCGCTGGCGGCCGTCGGAATAAATCGCATTATGTTGCCGTACCTAATTATTATTGTGTATTGTTGCGCCCGTCGTCGCGGCCGCGGAAAAGCTCTCCGACCGATTTCCGCCAAATCAGATAACGGCGCGGCGGCGTTCAATGCTGGCACGCTGCTGTTACAATCGCGTTCCAGATCGAGGGCGGTCCGATATCACAGCATCTCGTCGTCGGTTCGTTTAATCCCGTGTATTTTTACACAATAACAAAATCGAAAACAGAAAAAAATCGGCTTACCCGCGCACGCAGCATAACGTGACGCATACGTCTGTTATACGCAGGGATAAACGTTATGATTACGACAACCCCGGTGCGAGTGTGCGACTGCGGCGAACGGAAACGCGTGTGCCGAATTTTCCCGGCGGTACACTGTATACATAATGTGGTACTTTAGATTTTAGAATGATGACGGGAGCAGGCCGGGGGATGATTGGTTTTATACGTGATGCCACTGATACCGCATTATACCACACGCATTCGTCCGTAACCGCTCACGTTCGTCGTAATTGCTTTTACCTGTAGGTACACGTCGCTATTCCACCGTCGGGCGAAACGATGTAGTTGTACCTGTGAATATACCTACGTACACAATGAACCGATTAAAAGCATGTGTACTGCTCGCGGCGTTGCGCCCGAAACACGCACCGTTACGATTATTCGACCAAAGCTTTAAAAGCCGTGTCGTGTGCATTATTACATCGTCATTATTATAACACAATAATTGTATTGTCCAGCGTGTGTTTACAGCGCCTACCTATCGTGTTCGCCGCGATATCGCTGGCACCCACACGCGAGATTATGTCGTGCGCCCAGTCCCAGTGGACGACACGCTTATCCCGCCGCGAGTGAATACCGCGGTATAGTTATATATTTCCCCACGTGGGTCGCGGTCGTGGACGCGGGTTAGACGTTATTTCGAGACGAGGTTTAAAAAAAAAGAAAAGAAAAAAAAGATTAATAAACACACGCATACTGTTTTGGTAGTGTACACGCGATCACCCTGAAACGTATAGGTTACCGCGGCACGGCGGCAACAACTACGGTCCGATAAACGCGAATCGTCTCCGCCGTGTGTAAAGAATACGCGTGCCCACGTAAAACATAATACGTATGATATTATAATAACGTGCCGTGTTCGCAAACGATTTCGATAATAATAATAATAATAATAATAATATATCACCGACGTGCAATATACTTACGCGCGGTGTACCGGCCTTGGTGCGGCGCAGATGTGTCCTGACGGACCGACGTGACGACACCAGCAAACGGTGCAGCAGGACCCGTGCGCCCTCCGATTGTACCTCCGCGGCTAACGGCGGCGGTCGAAGACGCGTACTCCGTGGCGGCGGTACATATGGTCGCGTTGCGGGCCCCGGCACAGGGCGCTGGTTCCGAACATGACTGCGGGCGCGGCGCACGTGTGACGGTCACGGATCGAATGGCACTGCTGCTGCTGCCGGCACGGTGGCGGCGGTCGACTCGTGGGGATTTTCCGCGGCGCGACCTGGGAAAAACGACGACCGTTTGCGCGCGCCCGACGCCGTATTTTCGATCCCGTCCGACGCCACCGCCTCCGCCGCCGCCACTGCGCTTATATCGTACGGCCTCGTTGAAACCTTTCTAGATATTTCTCTGTCGAATCACATCGTCATCATCATCATCATCATCTTCATCTCTCGCCCACACACACACACACACACACACACACAGTATAATGCACTTACACTTTATGTTATATTAATATATAATATTACGGGTATTATAATATATTATATAAATTCATTTTTTTTTTTTTTCTTTTATGGGAGGAGGATAGAGGTAAATCACACAAGCTGTGACAGACTTTTTTTTTTACCACAAATTTTCAACCAGAAATACTCTTTTTTTTTTAAACCAAAGTCTCTAGTCTATATGTTTTTCACTTGTACTATAAATATTACGGCACACCATCCCGACACCCCATTTATTAGGTGTACATAATATATTGCGACTAAGTGCTAATCATTTTGTTTTCGAACTGCAGTAATATGTACGAGGATATTACCTCCTAATAGCTTAACTTGTTTTGATAACGATCAACTGAGAATATATTTTCTTATGTTTCTTTTGAGGAATCATAAAAATACATAGGTACAATTATTGGTGCGTACCAGTGGTAGTTGGGATTTTTTAGGATAGGAAAACTACTTAATGCCTATTGCACGACCCCGATAAAGCTTATTTCGTCAAGTCATCATCTTTCAACTGCACACAATGTAGTGCGTGTAATAAGCATGCACAATACACATTTTTTTTAACGGTAGGGCGGAGGTAAATATATACAACTATTGACAACAATAGTCATCGAGGGTTTTTTTTGACGGTGGAAATAACGTTTGGCCGCCCCTTTTATGTATAGTTTATCAGTTTATGTAATATTATTACGTATATAATTCTAATCTCTCACTGTTTATTTAAAGCAAAATTTTGTTTTCTATCTAAATTTGGGTTAGTTATTATAAAGGTATTTATAAACGATAAATTAATCACTATTAAAGTGGTAGTTTAGTATCCCAGAATACGTTTTTGAGTCTTGAGAGGTACACATTTATCGCAGATATATTTTATTATATTTTTCGGTGACTTTTTTTTTACAAGTGAAAGGAATACTCAGAAAGTTTCGTGTAGCCTCTTCTAAAATCGAGTCTAAGCAATATACTTTTAAAGGCTAACTTTTAAGTATCTCAACGCACATAATAGAATATGGAAAAATGCCGACGACCGTCGACCATTTTTGAATGAATGTCAACAGGCGCGTGGTTTGACCGGATTTCGCTCAAAACTGTTTTTTGAACGTCAAAATTTACGAGTACCTACTTTGCTCCCGAATTTAATATCCCAACAAACCGCTAAATATAATGAACACAGCGGGTCATAGGAGACGATTCTGGCCTTTTTTTTATTCTGTAACATACACTTATAATTTATATTTAACAGTATTTTAAAATATAAATCAACGAAATATAATGCTTATTCATAACAAAAAAAAAAAAAAAAAAAACCTTATGCAATAAAAAACAATAATATACAGTTAATGGATTTTTTTTTTTATCTCTTTGCCGTATTATAATAAACGTTTGTACTCATATATTGTATAAGTATCTATTGTCATGTTAAAATAATAAAATTCTCAGGTCTTTAAAATTATAACATATATAGATAATATATATATATATATATAAATACAGCATGAATTCACCAAGCATGTTCATTGCTCACCCTCTTTTATTTTTTTTAATTATGCAATTATTCAAAATTTGATTATTAATATTTTTGAATATATTTAAAGTCAATATTTCAAAATTTTTAAAATTTTTTTGTATTACTTTAAAAGTATCCTGTGAATATACTATAGCTTTTGTTTTTTCAAATAAAAACTTCTTTTTCGACTAAACTATTTAGTGAATATTTTTAATGAACATCATGACGTATCAAAATTAAAATTTAAACTAATAGTTTTTAAGTTATTTAAAGATAATTGTCCCATTATAATGGGTTTGGAAAATATGAGGGCTATAATAAATAATAATGAACTGTATGGACGGTATTTGAAAGTTTTAGTTATTTATATAAATCCATCAACACTTCTCGTTTAATTTGAAAAAGTGGTCCGTGTATAATAAATATTAGATTAAATATCACATACATTTTATATTTTTGTGAAATCATTTTTAAAGACTATTATTCTTATTATAAATGTTTTAACAACTTAAAAACTACTCGTTAACATTTTGAATTAAGTGCATAAACATTTAAGAAAATAAAATTACAGTCTAAATGGGAGGTTTTCATTTGAAAAACAGAAATTTGTTTCAACACAGGACACTCCTTAAATAGTATAAAAAATATTTTAAATTTAAAAATATGGTCTTTGCGTATATTCAAAAATTTTAAAATATCAAAATTTTAATAAATTTATTATTAAAGAAAAAAATGAAAATGATCAAACTTTTTGAATAAAATAATAATTTTGCATATAAATATATATAAATTAAAATGTTAGTGGAAGTTTTGTTGATTTTGTAAATATATAATATAATATAGTTAGTCTTGTCAGCCACATGGAAGTTAGTCGAATTTTTTCTGAACTATTATTACCTTGCAGTGTCTTATGCATTTCATCTCATCATTATTATCACATTTTTAGAATTCATCGTATTTACAAACCTACCTAGTATATATATATATATATATATATATATATATAATATATTTTGTATTACTCATCACTTGCGAACGTGCGAAATAATAATATGAATCGTTCAAGAAGAAAAACGATCACTGCCGTTCGTAAAGTTTCGGTAAATATACGTTTATATAGATTTGACCGCGGCGAAGAGCTTGTGTAATCTGTTTGTAGATTTTTTTTCTCTCATTTTGTATGCAGGTATTCACTCAAAACATTATATCCGTGCGCATATCGATCGAGTGAGCGAGCGAGCGAGCTAATAAAACGTATTAATATGTAACAACGAATTAAAGCCCTCCCACATATACTTCCGGTATAGATATATAAAATATACACAATATGTAAAGTTTTCTTCGAGACGTCCGTGTAGGTACATACTACACATATATGCACACACACACACACACACACACACACACACACACACACACACATGCATATTTATAATATATATATATATATATGCCTATATTTATACATATTTGAGTTTAGATAGGTTGGCGGCGTACGTAGTCTTTCCGAATATCCTTCAATTCGTTCATATTGGTCATGCGTATATATATATATATAAGTGTGCGCGCGCGTGTGTGTGTAATGTATATAATATATAATATGTATAGTTTGCATAGTTCAAACGCACGTAGGGTGCAATAGGGTTACTTATTGAAAGTTTACATTTATACACGAATAAACGTTTTCGTCTCGTATTTTAAATATATCCTATTCCTTTCCAGAGTTAATCTGTATACTTACACAAACGTACGCTCATATATACAGACACACATACATATATAAAATACAGACATATTATGTAATTTATAAACATCCGTGTATATAATATGTACTATATATATACTATAATAAAGTAATTTTGTTAATATTTTATGTTCGTGTAAATTAAATGACGAATTTATGGTTTAATATACGTTTAAGGCTGTTTAAGACTTCTAAAATTTAGAAAATTATAAATTTATTGTTAAGTATCTATAGTGAGAAAAACGTATTACTTAATGTATGATTTGATTTGAATGATAAATGATGAATGATTTTGGCAATAGAACTTTTTGCACCATAAATCAAACTCGACATATCTAGAATTAAATGCCATCTAGTTATACAAAATTTTTATAAAATTTTAAAAGTTTTAAATACTGTGATTTTTTTGCTCGATTAGAAGTATTTCCAGATGGTAAGAGATGTTTAAAACTTTTAATAATATATTATATCCTATAAGCTACGGCCCATTCTTAAACCCGTTCTTATATATTATTTTTAAATGGATCCAGTTATAAAATAAAAACAGCACGTTTTCTATGATCTTACTATATCGTTTGGTTTGAATTTTTGTTAATCTAAGCATATAGTATCTAATTATTAATATATCTAACGTTTCTAATGTAGAGCCTGCGTGCAGCATACTTTATTGTTCAATTGCTATGTTTACTTGAATTCAGAATATTAAATAGTAAAGTAATTTTTTCTTCAAATTTCAGAAGTACTAAATGATTTATGAAATACAATGAAATAAAAATTAATACAAAATTAATAATAAATATAAAGTAAAACA
Source organism: Melanaphis sacchari (assembly GCF_002803265.2). Classification (NCBI taxonomy): domain Eukaryota; kingdom Metazoa; phylum Arthropoda; class Insecta; order Hemiptera; family Aphididae; genus Melanaphis; species Melanaphis sacchari. Next base: position 64,991 of record NW_020271544.1, on the reverse strand, counting down.
ATCATATAAAACCAATAAAACATAATCAATTCTTACAGACATACAATGTTTCACCACGATTGTCCCTTTAATAACTCTTTTTTTTAAATTATTGCTTTATCTAAGTTTTTTGATTTACCTAAACTCAAAATAAATAAATTTAAATATTTTTTTTATATATCAAAAATATCAAACTTATAGATTTGGTTTGTGTAAATACTTTTAATTTTAAATTACTAATATTTATTACTATAGGTACATTTTATAATATGTAAAAGTGGGTAATAGTTTCAGTAAAGATAGTTTAGGTTCGACACACGCACTGATAAAATCTGCTAGTTACTGTTAACCGCTATTTGAAAATATTAATTAATATCATTATTATTTATTTTTATACTTATTTCAATACAATGTGTTGAATTTACTACTAGGTACCTAAGTACAAATTAAATAGGTACAAAAATAAAATTAATTTAAATAAAATTTTTACGAGTAAATTATAAATATTTATCAACTATCAACTTCAACTATCACACCAAGTATCAAAAATTAACTCAATTCTAAATACTCAATTTAGATTATAGTTTATTATGTTAAAATAAATAAACACAGAAAAAAAATCACGATGTTTAATAATGTAAAGTTAATATTTAAAATATTTTTTAAACAGACTTAACATTTTTTTAATTCCTTAACTTTTTTTTCTTAAAGTATAATTATGTGCTTCACTGCAGATAAAAGGAACAAAATTCAGCAAAAAAAAAAAAAAAAACTATTTTTTGTCTAAGCACGTTATTAAAATTTTAATACACTATTTTACAATGATTGTCCATTAAACCAATAATAGAATCAATAGAATTAAAATATACTAAAAAATAATACATATACGAATGCATTTCATATCATTAAAACTTAAAATGTTCATTATATAGTATATAATATACATTACACACAACTACATGGTTCTATAATTACTTACAAGTTACATCCGTAAACCACCAGAACTTGACTGTGCATAAAAATCAATAGATATACTAACACGAATTTACAGCAACAACAACAATAACAACGAAAAACAAAAACTGTATGAACGAGCTTATAATTTCAGTATAGGAAGCTGTGAATTGAAGAACTAGAACGAAAACGATCAAAACGAAACTAACCGAAACTTATCTCACACTACGTGGAATTTTAATACATAATATATTATTAAATAATACACCGTGCCATTTCATTATATTACAAATTAAAAAAATTATAAATTCGTGAAATAAAATATTGGTGCAATTTAAATGATGTCATATACGTACATATATTGTGAATTCATATGTTGCAATGATTAAATTAAAATAAAGATTGAATTTTTTTTTTTTATTATTATTATTTAATCATGAAAACAATATACATATAGATACAAAAGGTTAAACACTGTAATACTGTATTGTTCTGACATCATTCGTAAATAAGTTGATGAAATATAACAAAATAATCATTTCACAATCTTTGACAACTGTTTCCCAATTATTTTTTTAGTTTAATGCATATTCGTTGTAAGCTCAAACAAAAAATATCCCTTTTGGTCACTGTCTATAATCTTTTATTCCTCCCACGTACGAATTCTTCTAAAATTGCCATTATTGAACTATCCCTGAAATTCATTTGAACAATATCTATAGTTTCCTGCTCACGCCTAATGTGGCTATATGCCTATATATTATATACTATACAGTCTTTTTTCTATTAACTTATTGTAAAACTATTTTCTTTCTACTTTTGTTTGAACTCTCTTCATTGTGCGGAATATTATATTCTCATTTAAAACATTTCAAAGTAATTTATAATCTTTGTCGGCTGTGGCTTTGTTCTCGTCACATAGTGAATAAACTGCTTAAATGTAATTATTTTAAAATTATTGTTTATTTTTTTTTATTTAAATATTATGTATATATAATATATATGATACATATATACATAATATAATTGATTATATACTATGGTACTTCTTAACCAAAATAAATATTAATAATATTTATCATTAGTTATATAGTATTGATGATATTATTCAGTTAAAATTAAAATAATAATTTTACAGCTTAGTTTTTAATCAGTTTTCTATTTATGCTATTAATAAATATTAGCTAAATAGAGGAAATTTTCTTTGAATTCATAATGCATATGTAGGTATAAAATTATTTTTATATTTATTTTATAGTTATTGCTTAATGATCTACTGACAACTGATCCTAATAATAATACCTATCAACGCATCTTTCGTTTGTTATCTATAATGCTGAGTGCCTTTGGAAGACAATAATATAGTATATTATATTATATACTATATAAATAATTTGTAATTATTTTTTCAAATCATATTGGACTTGATATTGTCTTTTTCATAATATTTCCGTATACAGTTATAAATATGATATTGTCATTTATTTAATTAATTAAATACAGTAATAAAAAATGCGATAATATCAGTATTAGATCTATATGACTACGTCCTTTATGAATGTTATTCCTTATTATAAATTATAATATAGATAATTCAAAACAATGTAGAGTTAATAAGTTAAATAAAGTGATATCGTTAATCCTGATAGTTGATATAGAAAAAAAATATCTCACTGCAGTTAATATAGTTTTCTTATCAGACTTCAGCCTGCAGGTACAGGTAGTATCTACGTTCTATATAATTTGTCTACATAATGAGAATTAAATGCAGTGAACTGCAATAATATCTCGTCAGTGCAGCACAAGACAAAATGTGTCACCACGCGTCTGTCGTTAACATAACCAGTGGCGTAACCATCATGAATTATTTCCAAGTAGTGTGTGTGTGTGTGTGTGTGTGTGTGTGTGTGTGTGTGTGTGTGTGTGTGTGTGTGTGTGTGTGTGTGTGTGTGTGTGTGTGTGTGTGCGCGTGCGTGCGTGTGCGCGTGTTAGAGGGAAATTTAATATTAAAAATATATTTTGAGTAATGATGAATTAAAATTTTACATACATTATTAGTTACATTTTATTTAGTTCCAAAGATCAATTCTAATCTTAAAACTGAGTAAAGCGTACAAAAAAAATTATAATTAGTTAGATGGCTACGACACCAATATAACGGCTTATAGTTACGTCAAATACGGGGTCATCCACACGATTGAGCAAGTCCAATCGCCATAATAAATGCTACGAAGCCGCCATCGATTCGGTCAAATATGATATTTACCTATTATTAATATTATTATTATTATCGTGGTGTCAAGCGGTTAATTATTATGTTATTGCGTGACTAGGTAGCCCCCATAGATAAGAACACCTTGTTGCAATCAAACTAATCAAAATTTTACGATTTAAATTTATGGGTGAGACCGTTTTCGATTAAAAACGTACCCTTCTTTTTTAGGCCGATTCTTTTTTTGACTAAAATCGTACTCTTCCCTTTTCAGTCAAAACAAAATTTTATATAATGTATAAAAAAAAAAAATAAAATAATTGGTATATTATTTTTGTAAAATTAGGACAATTGTATAATTATATAATTTTAAAAATAATTAAAAGTGTAAGTTACATAAAATGTGAAAAATTATTTAAAATATAAGAATATCTATATATTAACATCATTTTTATGTTGATATGTCACAAACCTACATAGTACATATATGGTATAAATATTATTTTTTTTATATAATATTATACATATTACAAACTGTGACATAATATGTAGTAAACCCAAATCGCATATAATTATTTTAGTTATTATAATATAATAAATTATACAAGCAATACAATTTATGCTGACAACTAATATAAGTATTAATAGTTATTTATGGTGAATAGATAGCCTAGATCAAAGGTGAAAACAACAAGTTATTTTCACTATATGCACAAAAATGCATAGTAGACATGAACAGGATGTAAAATTATAATATGGAATAATCATGTCACCACCATACGTTATTGACAGGACCCATAAATACGAGTAGAGCATCTAGCATTAGTAGAGAAGGTTAGGTATAACTGTAGACTTACGCACAACAAGCTTACGACTGTGACTTTTAGATTATTTTTAATTGCTTTAAAGTTGTACAAATAAAATATATATTTTTATTTGTAACTTGTAAAGTAAAGTGTTCTTTTATTTTCAATATACCTTCCTTCCTCAATACGTCAGATTACGTCGAACGTGCTACGTTGTTTAAATAATAAACGTGGTACCGATCGCAGTGTTCTGCAAAGTGATCACTACACATATTAACATAAAAATAATGTTAATATATAGATATTCTTATATTTTAAGTAATTTTCGACATTTTATTTTATAACATTTTATGCATTTTATACTTTTAATCATTTATAAAATTATATAATAATTATATAATTGCCCTAATTTTACAAAAATTATATACCAATTATTTTATTTTTTTACATATATTATATAAAATTTTGTTTTAGTCTAAAAGTGAATCGGCCGAAAAGAGAAGGGTACGTTTTTGGTCGAAGGGTTAAATATACATTTAATCATATAATAAGAAGTAATTTGTTATTTATTTATCGTCATTAATAAAAACCACTTTGCACTGCTCGTATAGGTATATCTTACTATAAGTTTTAAATCATCAAATAGATATTTATAATCTATTGAACTTTAAGTAGGCACCTATTTATTTTTTTTCAATAATATTCGCTAACAAATATATGTACGTACAAACGAGTAGACAGTATTTTAAAGTATAATATTTCCATATTAAAATTTAAGTTGATATATTATTAAGGAATTCCGTTCTGTTTATTTCCTTATCGTCGTTATTTACTGTTTGTGGAATTTAAAAATGCTTACCTTGCACATTGTTAGCATTTTAATAGTTTTTTTTTCTTATCTGAATGGCATAGAGCTTATAGATTTTTTTCAAGCACGTCATCTATTTTTAAATAATTTTAAAACCCCATTACTTTCAAACATATAGATATTGTCAGGGAAAATATTAAGATTGAGGAAAAATTATACATTAATCATTGATTAAAGTTTATCGTTATTATTCAATTTATACTACCTATACAGAATATATAATATTTATAAAATAGTATATTCAATAGACCATTGTTAAGAATTTTCATTTAAACGAAATTGAAAGAACATAAAGTATTGATTTTAATACAAGTCCTTAATAAATGTACGTATAAAATAGTTTTTATATAATTTAAGACAATTCAGATTCATTTATTATTATTTAAATAGTATTTGAATTTTTTAATTAAAATAAATGTAATGAACCTACATGATTATAAGGCATGACGTAGTATACCTATAATACTTATTTTAAACTTATTAAATTACTTCACTTATTAAAATTAAATACTATACGATTTTAAATAAACTTTTCTTAAATTATAGCGTTATATTATGCTTGTACTATAAATATGATTGTTAAAATATTTACGAACATTGAGTGTGTTTTAATTATGTGTGATTTATGAGAATTTTACTTTGTTTCAAAATGTAAAGTTATAATTAGTAATAGAGCTTAAATCTTACTATAAATTATTATTTAAAAAATCTTATTTAGTAGTTTTTATTTATTATCTCAACGTATAATTATTGTATTTTTAGTTTTTACTATAGTTATAAACGGTATAATACACATTGTGTTTACAATTTATGTACAATATAGTATTGTAATAATAGTGATAGAAATAGACAACTAAAAATAAATCGTAAATAGCATTAAAAAAAATTAAGAGCTTAAAAAAATTGTTACATTAAAAGGACTGATAAATACTGTAATGAATAGCTATACTAACTAATAACGAGAAAAAAATTCCAAGCTCAACTAAAGATAAACGTAAGTAAGTAATAATAATAACCTATAGGCTATAGGTAACAGAATCGATTGCTTGCATCTTAGATTATTATCAGTTAGATACGTACCAAACCTGAAAACCTGAATTGTTTCTTAAACGGTTCTAGGCTGTTTTTGCTAAATTCGACAGTCCTATTTTAAACCCGATATGATGACACTGAACGGCTATCTGATTTATAGGTTTTTTTTTTTTTTTTTGTATAGTTTAGCTATAATTTTTCTGAAAAAAAAATTAATATTTTTGTGTAATAAAAAATTAGTTTGAAAAAATATATAAATTTCTGCTTAAAATTTTTAGTTAGGTTAGATAAGGTTAGGTGAAGTTAAACTAACACTAAAATTATTGTTATTATTTGGAACTAAAATCAAAGTGAGCTATTAAAGAAATATTAAAAAATATCTTTTTAGAAAGAATATCTACAGTTAACTTTAAGATTTTATTTAAGCTACGTCACTCACTATGTATTTATATAATTATTTATAAATCAGTTAGACATAGATAGTTTATATAAAGAAAAAGTGCTGCAATCACAAGAAATATCAAAAACTATTATAAACAAATTATATTAATAATATTTATACAAATATTAACAAAAATATCGGATTAGTTAGCAAAATTCTATAATACTAAATCGTTCATAAAAAAAAAATAAAAATATATCATACACGAACCGAGTTAATAAAATAATTTCTGTTTTTTCTTAAATTAAATTAAATTAATTAATATATTTTGAACAATGCGATTTAACTTAGACAATGTACTATATGTAGACGCAATCAATAAAATTAATATCTAAATCATAGAACAATTTTAAGCGAATGTTCGTTCTTGGTGACCAATAATTTCAGTCAGCATTTTATAAATTTTATATTTTTTAATAGTAGAACTATGAACATATCGATTTTATGATTGCTTGATATTTATGTTAACTGAACTTACAGTTATTAATTGTATAAAAATCTTCTGTCATGCATAGTTTGGAACTATATACGTTTTTTTCCATTTTAAATCGTTGAAACAATTCACTTTATAAACATTTTTTATACAACTTGTATGTATTGATAATAGTTATACTCAATCGTAGCGTATAATTTATCTATAAAATCAAACACGTGTCTAAAATTTTTCTAGATAACAATGGCACAGTGCGCATTTAAATTTATCTAGCAGATAGTTTATTTTCAATTTAAACACTCATAACATTTTTGTCGTTGTACAATTTATATTTTCTGATAAATTAGTAATCGTAATAAACTATCTGTTATTTATTTTTTTGGGAACTTTGATTCCATTAATACTTTAACTTTCATTACCAAAAATAATTTTCGATTGTTATTTTCAATTATTTATGCACTGCAGCCAATCAATACAATTCTGATTAAAAAAAAACAATGAAAATAAGTGTGCCCCTACTAGTCTTAATCTTTAAATATCAAAGAATATTGATATATTTAAGTACTAGGTATATATAAATATCAATAATATATATCATGAAAAGTGTACGTTAATAAATAAATATACAAGGAAAAAATGGTAATTTTGACATAAATTTATTTTTATTTTATTTGAGTAATATTTTCTAACTTTATTCCATAAAAAAATGAATGTAGCTTATGTCTGCATTTTTATAATGCATAATTTAAAGTTTTCGAGTATATTGTATTTATATGCTGCATGTTAAACAGTTTTTCATACAGTGCATTAAATTCACAATTCCTGCAAGCCTGCATGCTCGCCAAACATAAATGCACGAATCCTGTGTTATTTTACACTGCATAGCGTTTACATGTGAAGGTTATAATGATAATTATAATTTATAATGTATTCTGTAGTATAAACCAACAGACCGACTGTGAGTTTTTGATGGATCACTCGGGCGTACGGTATCTCGTACCATTATATTATGCGCCCGCTGCAATATCAAAAATCGTTATGGATTCGACTCCATATACAACTGACCTGCGAATCCTAATTTATATAATAATAAATAGATAAATTATTAAAAGTCCGATTTAATTATAACGATTCATGCGTGTTCTACAACCAAGCGCCAACATAGATCGCGATGATATGTATATAATAATACTATACCAGTATACACGGTATACAGAGTACCGCGCTTGTGATATTTACACACAGGGAAATTTTTTTCCCCCTTCGTCCACAATTCACTTTTATTTAATGTGCCTACATATTATATAACATAAATTATGTTCATTGATAACAATATATTATACATTATAATTAATTGTTGAGGAGCATATTATATAGCGACAGATATACTGAACAGCTTAAAGTTCGATTCCTAAAACTATACGTAGAAAACATTTTTTTCTGATTATGACGTTATAAGTATACTCATCTGATTTATAAATAAATTTAATTTGAATGTAAGCGCTCAAATAAATTCCATGCTATCTCACGCAGTGGACAATTTCTATAGAATAACATATATATAGTTAGTCCAATAACAAAATGTTCAAGTTTTTAAATATTGTATATTGTCTATTCTGTATAATGTTATTATTTTTCTTTAAAAAAATTGATTTGTACAACGTAATTTCAGCACAATATTTATTGTATTCCATTAATTTGATGTTTACGCCGTGGGATTGTCAAGCTGCAAAATTGTCAATAGCACTCATTATAATCATCGGATTGAGATTTCATAATTATTAAAACATTTTTATATCATCAGCTCCATAAATCTGCTAATCAAAATTGTACTTCCTGGACTCCCTATCAAATACACGGCTGAGTACTCCATATAGTGAATACGAATATTATTATTATTATTATTATTATTATTATTATTATTATTATATACGGCTAAACGAATAAAATTCCAGTCGTGAACGTAATGTAAGTATAGTACGCAGTTGAAAACATATTATACCAACGACCGAGACGATTTCGCTGGCGAGTTGACCTTTTTTCCGAAGCTGCTCTCTCGCGCGCACAAGCGCATTCGGAAAGTACGGTGACTACGCCCGGAGGGGTAGTAGGGGATAATAATATACGTTCCCAACAATATTCGTTTTGACGAAAATAATTTTTCTTAAATCCATTTTGCTCTGCGGTAAAAATACAACAATGCGCATTGGCTTCTGTCGATGATTGATTAAGAAATAATTGTCAATCATATAATTTATAACATTATTTACAGCTAGTGTACATAGATATAAACCTACATATATAAGTTTATACATTTAAGACTTTTGAATAAAGGTATAAAAAGCGTTTAAGAGTCATATCGTCACGTATCATTTATTTATTTTTTGCCAAAGACGTTTAAAAAAAAAGATGGTTATGATAAATTTATATTATAAAATAAAAATATGTTTATAAATCAAATTACAAATTTAATCATTAAAAACAATGTTTTTACTATAAATAAAAGTATCAACCATTGTAAGTACACCATTGAAAACACAACAATCAAATTTCTAGTGAAAATAAATTTTGTGATATCGGGTTGATAATTGTAAAAAAAAAAAAACAAATTCATGGGTTTTTTTTTTTTTTGTTTATGTAAACTTTAAATAAACAAAAAAAGTTTTAAGATAAACTATCTATCTACAGAGAAATAAATAAATTTATAGATATTGAATATCCGATTTTTATTAAGTTTTCAAAGAGTCACAATATGTGCAACTAAACTTAAGTTTTGATATAGTTATTAATTATTACTGTAGAGTAAGATTTTTAATAAGTATACAATATACATATTAGCATATAATATTTATTATGATTTTGTTTTTCAGTGTGTTTTTACAAATTATTAGTCAATAATGTAAAATGTTCACAAATAATCTCATATTGATACAAATTTTTATTTTGCATATTTTATGACGTATTTAAACGAAAGTAATGCAAAAAGCTTAATGCCACGTTATATTACGGTCTCATTTTCAATTTAAAAAGTCTATGATTTTATATTTAACAAAAAATATTTAGATTAATATTTATTTAAAAATAAGTCTAACAAAAATGATTATCTAACATAAAAAGTAATTTAATTCAATCTGTGTAAAATTACAATATACTTTTCTTTTACTTAATGATACATATAAATATTTTGGAATTCTTTAAAGATAAATTTTAACCTCCTGTTATTCTTGTTAGTTATTAAGAATTCGTCTATGTACAGTATTGGTTCTCATACTGTGGCATACATGTTTTCCTATTGCCTATTAGATACTTTATACTCTCAATATGCTGTCTACCTATGAATACATATTGTTTTATTTAAATTGGCTAACAGTTGTGTCCAATGATAATTTATGTACACCATCAAACACGTCATGGTCCCTAGTAATTAACTCTTAATCAAATTACATATGGTTTGTAAATTTAGCAAATATCTATATGTTATACACTGAAGTCTGTATATATAACCACCAAGTAAGCAAATTCTCTAAGGACATTATAGTAGAACCTGGAAACAATCCTTTCTAAAAAGATCAATGTTCGTTAGTATATATATATAACGATAACATAGGGATATGTTAATATAAAAATATTATAGCTAAACGCATGTTCAAAAATTATCATCAGTTGAATTACTTAGAAACAATATTAAAATTATTATTTAAAGCAAAAATATTACCTCTCTTTTATTATGATTTGCTATTATGATGTTCTTCAATCGCTACATATCTATATGTGATTTTCAGCGTGATTTAGTGATAATGTGATATATACAGCTATTCAGGTATTAAAATTTGCAGTTATTTTGATACATTTTTTCTTGATATTGAATTCCTATCCGAATTACTTGAGTTATTTGTGTATACAATAAATATTTAACAGATTAAAATATAATTTTTATTGTAAAAAACTGTTCGATAAAAGAATTAACTTATTATGATTTTTTTCTCACCTTTTTCTTCTAGGAGCATTATTATTTTCTTTTGTAAAATATAAGTAGTAAAAGATACTGCTTTGTATGATTTGTATGCTTATAAAAATCTTCTAATTCTGTTTATTGTAAATGTAAAATAAAAAATAACACTATTTAATGCAATTAAAATACAAAAAAAATTTTAATATCAACAATACATTTTAATATTGTATTATTAATAAACAACCTCTAACCTAGTAAAAAGTAATAAGAATAATATTTTATAACTTAAATATAAATGATTAAATTATAAACATCGTATAGTGACTTATAATGTAACATTATTGAAAACAAATTATAAAAGCAATAAATAATAATTGAATTAAAATATTATAATTTCATTAGAAAATATTATTTTAATATTAAAATATTGTGTAAGCCTAATTAAAAGACTTCAATTAATGAATAGTATTTATATTTGATCTTATTTATAAAACGTCTCGTTCTAAAATTATCTGACATTTTTAATTTATTAAATGAAATACCTAAAAAATAAAATTTCAGTTGACATTTTTAAACTTAAAACTTTTAAAATTATTGAGTCTTAAAAATACATGAATTATAAAAGTACATATTTAAAAAAAAATTTCAATTGTAACCTTAAAAAATACAAATTTAAATACATAATATATAAATATTATTTTATAAGCGTATTAAATAAATTAAAAATGTAATAATAATAATAATCTAACTAACTATATCTAAAGTAATTTATATTAATTTAACATATCATAAATTATAATTAAAAAACTATCATAAGTTATACCTAGTGTTTAAAAAATTATTAAATTAATAAAAGAAATTAAAATACATTTAAAAATAAATGAAAACATTTATTGTAAATTTAAATGCCAACTACAGAATTTAAAATCGACCATATTCAGGAATTCATGATAAACATGAATCTTTAACAAATAAAAAAAAAAATGATAGGTTGTGTCTTCGCTAATATATAACTGTATAAAAAAAGCTATTTATTTGAATATAATGTATAATAAGATGAATTTTGGATTATTAACGAGTCTTGAAATCTAATAGAAGTTAAATCAGTGGTTATAATTAATTATGTTTAGCTTATTCTCTTTTATTATAATAATTGTTATTCGTTATCTTTATTGAGAAAGAAGTGAATTGTACATAGAAATTGGTTTAAAATCTATAAGTGGGTCACTTAAAAACGCAAAATTCTACAATTTTCAAATAAAATTCATATTATGACTAACAATCGTTAAAAAATAAATAAATAAAAGACCCATTTATTTTAGTATTAAAATAATAATTTGTAAAAATATGATTCCAGGTAACCCCATCCCAATAAGTTTTCAGTTCTTATAGGTACATAATATTATTTAAATTATTTATTTTTTTCAAGTGAATTCAAGACATAACTTTTAAAGTTTCATAATATACATCTAGTGTTGATAGTTCATTTTTACGGTGCCTATAGTATGTTTATAGTAATATACCAGCGTCTCTCAACCAATGGTATGCACTACGCAAAAAAGCTTATAGATAGTACGTGGCTTCAAGAAAAAAATTAGAATTATTATTAATATCTATTAAGAATTATATAATTAATGGTACTCTAGTGATACGCGCAAAGTTTCAAAATGTGTAGATAGTACATAAAAGGTTGAGCACCGCGGTCCTATACAATTTATATTGATATTTTTCATAATATAGACGTACCTAGTATAATAATATTATATATCCAATTTTATATTGGCTATACAGTCAGTTATTGAATTAATTTTATAATGTTGAAAAATAAACTTGATAAATTAATTGATATTATTTTTTTTTATTTCCCATAAAAATCAAACTAAATATGTATATTGAACAAAAATAATCATTTTTATTAATATGAAAAATAATAAACATAGCAAGCATAACTATTACAAGCAATGAATAATATTATATACATTCATGTTATCATTAGACAACAGTGAAACTCATGTATGATGTAGTTATTGATCATTGTGTATAAAAGATTTTCTCATACTTAAAAACTCCCACAGCCCCTGAATAATTTCAAGACTTTGCCCTTATCTAAACATTAAATGCGTAGGAGACACATTATTGGAACTAATGAGATTATTGAAATTATCCGTGTGAACAACGTCGGTGATATTAATTATTGATGAAAATAAAATATAAAAATAACTTGATACAAATATTTTAATTAATATTTAAAATTCTATATGAGTACAAACGTTTTAGTCGCAACTTATCAAATTGATACAAATATAATATTTTTAAGTAAGTATAGGTTTACTTATATATAAATATATTTGATATTGATAAAAATATTGTTTTTATAATTGATATTATTTTTTTTTTTAGACGTTTAAAAAATTGTTTTTCATTATTATAATATCAGTCACACCAATATTCAGTAATTATGAATATAGGAAAATAATATGTCATGCACTATGGTGACTATATAATGACGTAATGTTTAACGTTTACAATTTTCCCGACTAACATCTAAAAATATTCTTTGAGTGTTTTACATGCGAAAAAAAATACACATAAAATAGTACCAGCATAATATAATAAATACAAAATATAATATATATATATATATATATATTATAAATATTGAAGTTAATTATTATAGTTGTTGACGACGTACTGATAAGACGGCTGGTATGACGTTTGATGTACCGAAAAATGTTGCTTGGCCGTATTCGGTTGCATTTCGTGATACCTGGCATGATAATAATACTGTTCTGCAGAATCAACACAACTGCTCGATGTGGATGGGTATTGGTTACTCATCGTTAGGTACTGATCCAGTTCCGAACTGTCTACCATGTCAGCTCCGATAGCCTCCACTGCCGGTAGATCGTCCATACGACCAAAATCTAGACTGTAATCTATCGCAGATTCGCCCGATTCACCTTAAAAATAAATTATTATGATTTTATTTTTTTTATTATTATTAATAAACTAATTTGTTTTTAGACTATGAGCACCCAGGTTATCACAATGTATTTAGGTATGTGTGATGTGTATGTGATTTTTTTCAAGACACGACACTTTATAATGTTCTTTTAAAAAAAAAAAGAAAAAGATACGGGAAAAACTAAAATAAAAATATATAGAAAAACGAGTATATTTTCTCAATATTAGTATCGATAAAATCGATTTTGTTTTTGTATAATGTTTGTAATAATCTATGCCAGAGGTCATCAATTGGCGACCCGCAAATAAATTTTATCCGGCCCACAGACAAAGAATTAATAACATATATTATGACAACAATATATATAATATATATATATATATATTATTGTATTTATAATTAATTTTTATTTTAAATTTTTTCAAGTATTTATAATATTAATTATGTTCTTAATGTTTATAAACAATAGAAAATAATAAATAAAAAATAATAATATACTTATTACATTCAATTTTAAAATAATACCTATTATATTATGCTAAAAATATGTGCTTAGAATTTTGATGGCCCGCGAAACATTTTCAGATTCCTAATGTGAATCCTTCAAAAATATTAATTAATGACTTCTGATCTATAATATTATAAAATGTACTAATTGGTTTTTAGTTTGTCAGCGCTAATAAAAAAATTACTTAATCAATTCTTCTAAATTTGTACATAGTGATTTCTTGATAATCTCTGAAGTTGTCGATGTTTTCTAAAATTTTATTTAGTTTGATCTATCGTATTACTAAAGAAAAATATAATACTCATAGAGTGATATTAATTAATTATAAAATACCCTTAAAGACAACGCGTTATCTCTGCTCAGAATCGAATTTATATAATCTCCAGTGATTCGTTATTGAATTAAAATTTTATATACACATTGTACTTGTAACCATTGCAGTGACCATACTCAATATACATTCGAAACTTGTATGATATAAATGCAAAGTGATTTTACAGGTGTTTTAAATTAAAATAGAAGGGCGAAGTGTTAAAGCAGTTCAATGCTTACCATAACAAATGGTGTGTATAGCATTGCAATAACCGTTTTTCGGTTTGGCTGGGTAATAGTTTGGAGTAGTAGGAGGAGTCAATGGTTCTGGTGGTGAACCGGATGGACTACTACTACTGGTCGATGATGAGCTAGCAGGAATCATTTCTTGTTTAATCGGACGAGTACTAGTAGTGCTATTAAAAAAATAAAACAAACTAATATAAACATAAATATTAATTGTTATTATAAATTATAACAAACTATTAACATACAACGAAAATATTTACTATTCAAATCAGAAACTATATTTAACTTAATCAATAATTAATTAAAATTTATGCTTATAGTTGAGATATGTTAAACATAATTGAGTAACGAATATAATATATAAAATGTTAATTTTTAGTTTATCTGTGTTTAGATTACTTAAGACAAATTTAAAGCAGTATATATAAATTTATGAATTTATCTATTTTTTATTTATATTTTTGTGCATTAAAAGTTATTTATATCAGCGTGTGTTTAATACAACGTTTGAACTATGCATTAATTTGAAAATTTTTTGAATTTCATACAATGTAATATGACAGAATTAAAGTTAATTTAATATTATATCGTTTTTATAAATAAAAATATAACATATTAATGTAAATCCATTATGAATAAATAATTTATAATGTTTAAAGACAATTTTAAATATATTAGTATTACCCGTTACAATTCATTGACATCTCGTGTTTTAAATTCTGTTGATACTGAGAATCATTTGATTCAGATTTATCATGCTTGGCTTTGTCCTGTATCTTAGATATTCCTTTAGCCGCCTTGCGTCGACGTGGTTGATATTTATAATCGGGATATCTGTTCTTGTGAAGAACTCGCAGTTTTTCAGCCTCTTCTATAAACGGCTGTTTATCATCTCCACTCAAAAGTCTAAAAAATATATTTCAAAAAATAATAATCACTATAATTGAATGTGCAATTATTCGTATAATATACGATTATATGACACGCATTAACATTTATTTATTAAAATACGTTTTAAAATATTTACGTTCAATATACTAAATTTAATTTAATATGGTTATACATCGTTAATCGTTACAGATGATTAGATGATTAGCTCATAGTATTCTATAAAGTTATAATGTATTTGTTATATAGGTTCTGTATACGAAACTAGACATGCTAAACGTTAATATTATTAGGCCTTGGAAACTATAAATTTAACGTACTTAATTTACTATGGTATGAGTGTATAATATGTGACCCCTCCTCGAAATATACAAAAAAATTCAAATTATTGTATTTATATTAACATACTATATACATATTATTGTTCTGTATGGTTTTTGATGAACGTCTTAAAAAAAAAAATATGTGTAAAAATTACAAATATTACATAATATTATTATAGAATACCGGAACTATTTGTTTTATTTTTATTGTTTTATCCTTATGCTTTGGGCACCTGTTGTCAACCAGCCAAGGGATGAAAAATGTATTCCTCATGTTTGTTTAATATTTGACGTACCCAAAGGGTTAACATGGTTGGGGTTGAAAATAAACGGACAATTAAACGTACGTCCGATTTGTCCCAGATGCTCATGCTCATGTGCTGGCATATCCGTCCCTAGACACTCCCTGTATTATGTCATATTACCATTTCTGAAAAAGACTAATTAAACACGGGAGTGTCTCTCTGTGGAGTATGACCTTCCCTATTTTAATATTAATATTTTACGCTCCACTACAAAGTAAATAAGTAAAAAAAAAAAACAAATTTAAGGCCAGAGATATTATTTTAACGGAAAGTTATAATATGTATTGTAATAAAAAGATAAATTTTTTTAAGTAGTAATATATAATAACCTACGCATATATGGTATTATTACACGTTTCGCGTTCGTATGCATCTACATAATATTTCTATACTACTACAGCTATTTTTACATAATATGTGAATTATTCATCATAATAAAAAAAAACCTCTGAACTGTATTTATTGTAAAAATGAAAAATAAAAAGTTATAAAAAATTCGTAAACACTTAAATAAAACAGCTAAATTGAATTTAGTGCATAAACTTTAATCTCATAAATATATACGATTTTTTTCCCGTAGCCTATGGGACTAGAATTTTGACATAATCCATTCATTTTATTCCTACCTACATTATGTGGTTATAAACAACATATTGTAAGTCATTAAAAATTGTATGTGTATAGACATCATGTTATATTATTATATAAAAAATTGGCATTAATTTTTTGAATTATATTATCACTAAAAAAGATTGGAAAAAATAATGCATAATAGTTTAAGTAATCCTTAATAACATCCTTAATTTAAGAAAAGTTAGAGAATTTTATACTTTTTAAAAATAATTTTAATGCTTTATTATAATATTAACCTATACGTTGTAAATTTATAATATATTTACATGAAGGATATACATTTTGTATAGAGTTCAATATATATTTACCTATTAGTTAATATTTTAACTAAAAAAAATTCATAAAACCAATATTTATTAATATTGTTAATATTAAATTTAAAAAATGTCAACTCATCGAACAATATTTAATCATGAGTGTCATACAAATATATAATTTATACTACAGCAATTTAATAATTATTCCGTGAAGAAATAAAGTTTACATTTATACTAAGTAAAATAAATAAACAAATAACATGACAAATAGTCAATTTATAACAAATAATGTCTAATTAAAAGAATATACATATTTAAATAACAGTTATCAGAATCTTATAAAATAAATTGCTTACATTACACAAATACTAATTATACATACATATATATTATTCTTCTTAGTCAATAATATGATTTATTATGGTTATAAATAAATTTAGTATGCATATAATATTATATCTATGCTGTATTAAAGAGTATTTCATTTGTTATATTTATATCTTTACTTGCATTTTATCGGTTAAAAATATCACTTTTAGCATTCAGCAGTGCTCACTAACACAAATATTATTCGTCAGCACTTTAATATGTAAAGCGTGTTTACCATCATTTTAAACTGAACTCAAATGATATAATCGTTGATTTTAGTTCTTAACTCATCTTTGAATTAATATTACCCAGACAAAAAAAAAGTAATAATACTTCAGAATTCAAATTATAATCATAGATATATAAATATAAAACTAATCAATGTAAGAATTTTGTATTTTGATTATGGTACCAACCAGCAACCACCTATCTACCACGTAACACATATTTTATGTTTATTATTATTGATTTTGAATAGCCACTAACCATAAATATTATAAACGAAACTCCTAACGACTGTACAGCCATTGAAAATTCTAATACCTTTAAAATTTAAAATTGTTAAAATCTCTTATACTTTTATACTAACATACTGTAAATTTCTTTATTTCTATTAGGTATGTTTAAAAAAAAAAAAAATAAACATAAAATAATACACATAAACTCATAATACATAATACACATAAACTCGTAACATAGAAATATTTAAATTTTATAAAATATATACCTTTGTTACCTAGTTATAATTTCAACACTTCTTGATTTAAAATAATATATTCGACATACTTATACAGTAATGTTTACTGAAAATTATCATATTCAAGGAGATTTAAAATGTATATTTTAGCCATTTTATCACATAAATATTCAAAATAAAGAATAATTTTTAATTCGAAATATTTACCTAAAGTAATTTGTAAATTTTATATTTTTTTTTATGTTTTCGAGAGGGGAGACAATTTTAAAAGAAATTTGTTTAATAAACTTTTGTGATTTCTCAACATTAATTAATACAAAACTCTATGCTTGAGAGTGATTTTAAGTTTTTAGAAAATTACATTTTGACCACACGCGCGATGTGTGACCATTAGCTATACTTGGTGACGTGTGATCAAAATGTAATTTTTTTAAAACTTTATATCACTCTCGAGCATAGATTTTTGTATTAATTAATGTTATTCAATCACTAAAATTATTTTAAAAAAATTCTTCTCATTATATTTGCATAAAAAAGTATAGGTTTCTAGTATAATTTATATAGTTAACTCTCGTATTGGATCCAAAAATATTTTAAGAAATTATAAAATGTAAAAATCATTTTAGATGTCTTCAAATAAAAGATCTTTTGTATTATATATTTTCTCTATTTTGAATATTTATACGATAAAATGATTTTAATATAAATGTTAAATCACTTGGTATACATAAATATTAAGACATACTTGATCTTTCTTCAATTTATGCAAGTTTTTATACTTATTATGTCCAAAAAAATTTTAAATGACATTTTTCAAATACGTGAAATTCTATAAAATATTGTGTAATACCTACGTTATTAAGGTATGACGAGTTACGACGTAGCCGCGTTTTCAATAAAATACGATGGTAAAATAAAAAAATATATACTACGTGTTAGGTACAGGTTATATAAAAAATAATATACCTACCTATTGACAAGAAATTTTTCATAAATCAATTGTCTCCAAAAAAAAAGTTATTTTTCATAAATATATAACTGATATACCTATTACATATTATATTATAAACTATTTAGATAGAAATTATTTAATTTTATGGTATCTTTGTAATTATAAATAATTTGAATTTATACATTTTTATAAGCTGAATTTTGTTGTGACTTTTTAAATTTAATTAGGTATATCCTTAATATTAATTTTCCAAAACAGTAATAGATTGTATACATTGTAACAATAACGTATCTGAACATAACCTTCAAACTATTTTTAAATCCTACATTGAAAAATTAATATAATAACATTTTTATAATGTGTTGTTAATATATCAAACAATAGTGAGCAAATACAAATAAATATATATTGTAGTCAATATATATTATGCTAACTGTAAACAACTAAAAATATAATCCATATTATCAATTTTCTTATTATTAGATAATAAAAAAAATATTTTACTAGCTACTAGGTAGTCAAATCTATTTTTACGATATTTTATGATTTTATATTCCTAAAAAATAGATATTTAAATTTAATTTAATTTTTAGAAACAAAAAAAAGAAATAAATATAATAATAACTACATTACATACTATTATTAAACTATATTATTGGCTCTTTACTTATTGAATACTGAAAAGATGTCATATTATATAATTTTTACCTCCACAATTGTCCAAGCGTTTTACTAAGCTCGGCGTTGTGCAGCTGTGGATACTGATCGGCAAGCTTACGACGTGCAGCTTGAGCCCACACCATAAAAGCATTCATTGGTCTCTTTACATGATAATTTTTCTTCTCTGCGGGGGGTCTAGAAAATAAAATGTATGTGTTATTATTATATTCAATAATAAATTGTATAAATAATTATAATACGTAATCATTTCTCAATTTTATAATTACCCAAAATATTAACCTAAATAACAGGTAACAAGTACCTAACCCATAGAATGATTTACATGTTTTATAAATTAATTTTAATGTATATTAATACATAATAAAATTTTACTATCATTTAATAGGAAAAATAAAATAAAATACTATTTACATCTGTTTTAAAATAGCAAAAATGTAAGGTTAGTAAAATATTAACATTATTAATATTCATAATTAAAAAATAGATTTTTATATGAAATAATGTTTTGTCAAACACGTATAGTTTAAGTAAACATAATAAATACCTAATATAACTTTACGTCTGGAGTATTTTATACAAAGATATTAATATATTTTTATATGAGTAACTGCTATAAATATTATATATTATAATTAAAATACTATTCTCAAATTACAAGTTTCCAATAAAAAATAAAAAGTTTACTATTTTTATCAGTATTATAAATTTCGTAAAAAAAAAACCTCAAAGTTAGCAGCTATAACGGTTTAGTTAAATTAAAAGTGAAGACAGGCAACTGATAGTATCTTCCCTTGCGAGTTTCAACCGAAAATACGTATTGGTAGATGTCCAAAACACATATGTTTCCGAAAAGATATGACAAAACGTATAAACGTATGTAATTTGTATAAGCATTACAATAATTAAGTATACCTACGCGATGGCCACGGTTCGTAAACGAAGGAATTACAAACTTTAAAAAAAAGTGGAGTTCATAAATAACGCAAAACACGCAATAAAATTAATTATAATAACGATCGGCACAGGCTTAATACATAATTGTACTATAATTACAACCTATTGTGGTTTTATTTGTTCACGCTTCGTTATAATTTATTTTAACAAAATCACTATAAATATTTCTTAAAATACTATTATTAACATGATTAAAATTGTTTAGGAATTATATGGTAAATAGATAATTGAATACTAAGTTTCAAAAACCTACGCACAAATGCCACAAACTGCTTTAATTTCACCCATTTTAACCCATGAGTTTTGCTTAAGAATATTTTGTAACTTCATTATAGTTAGCTTATTATAAGAAGACAAATTAAAAATGTTTACCACATTCAATATTTTATTTTTACCATTTTATTTTAACTTATTAATTAAAATTAGCCTAAGGACTCATTATAAAATATAAAATTAACTGCAATCCGTACATAATACATACTATAAGTATAGATATTTACATGGAAGTTGATGTAATTTAAAATTTTACACAATTTAAAAATTAATAATTAAATTAACATAATTTTATTGCCATAAAAAATTAATTAATTAATGATATCAAAATGTATTCATTAGATAATATATTATTATCTTCCTCAATTTTTTCATTAAAATTCATCTTAGTCATATGCTAAATGAATCTATAGTCATGAAATTTTAAATATAAAGAATAATTATGATTTGTCACGTACGGAGATGAAATAAATACAAACAATGTCATGGAAACATCTTGCTCCTTTATTTTTCTATACGAATATCTAAGCTCTTTTGAGTTTTTAATTTCAACATGCAGTATCTAAAATAGATACTATATAAATAACATTACTATTTTATAATAAAATTCCATAAATTCTTAACTTTTTGCTTATTTGCATTATATATAAAAGAAACTAAATGTATGATAAAGGTACTTTTATTTTCTCTCAAATAGTTAAAAAATAATTGAAAAAGTGTACTCTTTATTATTAAATACTGATACAATATCCTAATATTATTATAACTTCAAAATTATTGCTTAAATTTATTTTCTTGAAACTGTTTAGATATTGTTTTTATTTACCCCTAAATATTTTGTTTACTTAAAGAATATATTTTATTGATCTAAAAAAAAACAATTGTACATCCTTTTTTACTTAATGGCAGACACGTGTGGTTGAATGAAAAATTCACTTTCGTCCTTTTTACCGCAGAGTTATTTACGATCGACCGTGGTTTGTGTTTGATGTTTAAATAAAAATTAGCTGATTCTAATGTTTGGAATATTGATCATCATGACATGACACTAGGCGTCAGATAAAATTAACAAATATTTTTATAATTTTTTTTTTCGATTTAGATTTGTGTTTGGGATCTCGTAGGCGTTGGATCACAAAGACCGCTATCAGTATAGTTATGCTGATATTATTTTTATTATAACATACACTTCACATAGATATAAAACTAATAGCCTATCGAATTAGATTCCATCCACGTTGTATAATATCTTACTAAAGAACTTCCGGTCGTCCCTTATCTTCCGGTAGGACGAACGTAAAAAAAAATGCCGCCAACGTTGTCGACACAACTGTTAACATTCCTTAATTAATTCATCTAGACTCAGATTCTAGAGTATAGTATTTACTTATCAAATATTATGAGTACGTAGGTCTTCATATCGCAAATATGCATAATTTATTTATTTTTATTTATATATCCTGTATCCGTAAACGAATATCTTTAAAAAAAAAAAATGTTTCGATTATATTGATTAAATTTTATTGACGGGTTATTATACTATAAATATTTTTTACGTAAAAAATACATTAGTTTAAAAAAAATGCTGTTATTATTTATTAAATCATCATAAACATTGCATTAATAAATATACGAATGATAAATAATAAATAGAAAATAAATCAGTATAAAAAAAGTAGGATAATGCATTATTATGTAATGTATAATAATTAATCAAAAATGTATTAAACAATATTGTTCTTATGGTTGATGATTTTATTTATTATTATGAGAAAATTTTAACTAAAATTGAAATAACAATAACATGTTCAATTATAATATTCTATTTTATAATAAATCAAGTGTTACATTCTATTATACTTTAAATATTTTTAAGTTAAATAATATTATATTTTTTTAATTTAAAACCCGCTTAAATTAATTTTTTGCATATAATACTGATAGAATACTGCCAAATATACCTACATACATGCCATCAATAATCATAGTAAAAGTATTATCCACTATTAATCATTTCAATTATATAAGAACATAAATAGAATCATTCAAATAAGTTTTTATTTTAATTTAAAATATCAGCACTAGAAAATGATAATTTTAATTTAAAATTTAATCGTAAAATTGATATAGTATCAAACAAATGATTCTGCACAGAGCTTGAAGGTGAAAGTGTAGGTTTTCTTTTTTAAGAAGGCGCTTAATTACATTTATTTTATTTAACGTTTTATTATGTTTTCACAATTTTCATCAACAATAACTAGAAATTTAAAAAAAAAATTACATGTACAATACAATATATATTGAAATTCTATACAAAACTTTTTGAGACTTTTTTAATGACTAAAAAAGTGATTTTAAAAGAAAAAATTCCCATTGTACCACTTCTTGATCTCTTTTTTAAAGCACTCGGAGTAAAAAATGTCATCGCAAGTTGAAATATGAACGTTTCGATAACTCTCAGATTATTTTGTAATAAAGTATAAATTACTTGTGCTTAAATTTAATGAAAATCTTACGTGACACTTACGACGTGCCACCAATCTACTGAGAAACTGGGATTAGGAAATCATTTTAATCCTATAATATCTATTAACTCAAACAATTTAGGTACTTTCTACTGAAATAAAAAAAAAACAATTAATAGGTTTATAATAAATTATAACAATAATGTTTATCATTATCTTTCATTTAAAAATTTTAATAGACTTTTGTTTATTAAAGTGATATAATCCATAAGTGTAGAAAAATATATTAATGAATTCAACATAAAAATCGAACCAAAGGTAATTTTTTAGTGGAAAAATGTTGACGTAAACATATGGGTCGAAGAAGAGAAAAATCGAGAATCATCTATTTAAACTACCAAGGAGGGTTAGAAGTGTTCGACAAGGGATGGATTTATAAGTGGTGTATGGATCTATTTTTTTGTCAGGTCGTTAGGTTAGTTTGACAACAACAACTTTTCTACTCATACGCTGACACTATCTTTCACAACTTTCAAGAAAAAAATATTTCCTAAGTTATCCCAGCCAAAACCAAATTAATACTGAACACATATCCATTTCCTAATTATACTCTTTTCATTATGATTAACCCATACTTTTACAATGAAACAGAATTAATAATTAATATACAATTATTAATCCTGATAATAATTTCTTAAAACTATTTTTAAACGATTTATTATTATTATGATTATTTTATTAAAACAAACTAAATAACTTCATGAAATGTATAATATAATTTACTTTAAAATATAATTATTATAAATAAAATAGTCAAATTTACTATCTACCTTGGACCGATCAATCACTATCTTTAATTGCAATTGAAGTATACAATAAATTACTTGATTAATTCATGTAACATAGAATACAATATATTTAAATGAATATAATATAATACAATATTATTGTAATGAAGATACTTTGTCATAAGCGTTTTTTAACTGTGTAGAATTTTATAAATAAACGTAATAAAACCTAATATTATAATTACAATAGATTATTGACAAAACCAATATCTAATATATAGCCATATAAGTAGGTAGTTAATTTTCGGTGCAAATTCCTTTTTTACCTTTACACCTGCAAAATCACAACACAACTATGCACAAAAAATATTTTATATTGTTGATTGAAATTATTAAATTTTAAAAATTTCACCAATAATAATTAACTCTTATATATTTAAATATTATATTTCTATCAGATAGTAATTATATTATACAAAAGTTAATTAAACTATAATTTAAAAATAGGTGTTATACGTCACCTACACGCCGTGTAGTACACGGTATTATAAATACTTTAATACTTTGGTACATAAATAATAAAAGGTTTAAAATATACATATTATAATTCAATATAACATGATATACTGAATATTAAGTAAATTACTATAGAAAATTTAATTTATAGAACAATATTGAGAATTTTTTTAAAACTAACAATAAAAATATTTTTTTATAGGCAATTGTATTGTGTTTTTAGAAGTAAAAAGGTAAAAAGTACATAATCGTGTTACGCCTATTGATTTTATAGAATATGCTTAAAATTCAGATCCGATACGAGACACCTAGTTAATTTCATGGTTAAAAAATTTAAATTTTCAGTTTATAAAACTACAATGCAGCGTGTGATGGTAAATAATTGTACTTACCTAAAATAATACGTATTTTTTGAACTTATTTCAATGGTTTCATTAAATTATTTATAAATTATAAAAGATCGTATATACGAACCGCGAGCAAGATGATTAACAATTTAACTACAACTACAAATTACAATATACGTGGAATAAAAATTTTTACTTCAAAAGTGGTAACAAAATTTCGCAAAGCTACAAACCGTATTTTCGACTTAAATACACTGTTCACGACAACATGAACAATACATAAACAAAAACATAAACTATCGAGATTAAAAGACAAATAAACTTACTTGGCAGGAACCGGTACTAGAGTCCAATCGTATCCACCCAAAACTTTACTCACAGCGTCATTTATCTGCTCATTGTCTTTTAGTGCATTATTCATCGCCGCCTTGGCTGCGGCTGTTACGCTGGCGGCCGCACTTGCCGTAATTGTGACCACTGGCTTACCGGATGGACCGGGCGATTTTACTAAACAGTTCATTATAATTAAAAAAAAAAAAAACTAATGTATAATATATTTAAAATCGAATTAGGTGCGCAAAGGATGTCAAGAATATAGACGGACGAAATATCGAAAAAAAAAATCAAATAATCCGTTGATTCGATCGAACTAACACAAACTAGACGAGGTTATGTACTGTTGGACGAAGATCCTGTCCGCTCGTCTCGTATAGATCTTATCGTGGATCTTTTCTCCCACTAGGTTAGACCAGGCGGAGCGTAACAGAACTCCCGCAGACCCCTTACCCCCACTTAATTATACTTGCTTTTTTACGGAACGCTTAATTTGATATATATTTATTATAATTCCTGAATAATCAAAGTAAAAATAACAAATTATATATAAACATAAGATATAGTCAACAATAATCCAACAGGTGATATTAAGGTTTCACGAATATATAATAAATCAGAAATACAACTACCTATATAAAACTAAATTGATTATTTTTTTTTTAATATTTAATCGATGGATTTGTTTATAAAAACAAAATTACATAAAAGAAAAATAACGGAGTTGTTATTAAATTATAATAAAGCAATTATTATACAACAATTTTGCATACGAAAATTAGAAATACTTCATTAAATTCATTGCATAGTTTTTTTAATTTAAATTTAAAAATGATTTTTATTATAACGGATTTGAACTAAATATTTTTAACACTCTCGATTTAATGTTTTTACTGCTCCCTGCACAACCTCATTATATTATATGATCATCTAAATAAGTATGATTTAATATATTACTTATTATGACAGTATATATATAAATATATTTTATGATAGGTCAATTGTCCAATATTATAATAATTACAGATAAGTTTAGTAACGGGTAATATTTCCTATTATACCTATTTAACTTCCAAAAATAAATATTTAACAAAATTATACCGTTAATATTATAAATACCTATTTATGCAAATTATATCTTTTTTATATTTTCTTCAGACATTGATACTGTGTTTAGGGTCACACATTAATTAAATTCTTATTTTTTTTTTCTTTGGTTACTTGATTAATTAAAAGATTGTATAAAATGTGACATTTAATTTTAAGAAAAATAACTAAACAAACACAATTTAAAATTTTAAAAGTTTATTAAAATTCTTGAATCTTAATACTAGTATATTTGTTTAACAAAATTCATAATTTAAAACACCTAATCAATAATTTTTTTAACTTCATCAATAACTTTTTAATTGATTTAACTTTTTTCCTGTTGTGGTATACTTATTCAAACTCAGTATTTGAAGTAAAATATTACTTTTTTAAATTGTTATAAATTTATATAAATAAATATAGAACGAATATTTGTTTTTTTTATTTTCTATGCACTTAAAAATCACTGGACCGTTATAAAAAAAAGTTATATTAATAGATTTCTTGAGGCTTGGAAGATGTTAATATCTTAATATTTTTTTCAACTTTCTATAAGTTTTTAAAGAGTAACTTCTACATAAATTTAATTTTGGCTTACAAAAATCAAATGTTTAATTATTTAAATGATTTTCATTGAATATAAATTATTTTTAAAATAATATAATATAAAATAATATTTGTAGAAATCATAGACCTTAAATTAATAGTAAGAAGTATAAGCCATAAGGTATTAACTATAAAGCTTAAGAGAGAAATATGTCGAATAAAAATATTTACAAATATATTTAAAAAAAAAATTTTTAAATCAAATATCAACTTATAAAGACAATTACAATAAACAAATTTGTATATGCTTTCATAATTCTGTAAATATTCTTCGTGTAAACATAAAGTCGAATACCGATCTGATACAACGATATTAGATTTACTCAGCTTTACGCATTCGTTGAATTTGTCTCCAGTTTTTTGTGTTTACATAAAAAATATATCCAGAATTAAGAAGTATAAAATCATAAAATTAATCATTATAATTGTGTTGGTATAATACATTTTAAGTGCAACAAAACGTTTAACGATAGAAAAATAGATTAATTTTAACCCGACCGGAGTCGGGTAATGTGGTAGTATATTATATTATTTTCACTCGGCAAATACAAAATCATTTAATTAACCAAACTTTCTACTAACAGTTTAAAATATAAACTATAATTTATGCTGAAATAAGTTTTTTATCAATTTTTTTTAAAATTAAAATAAACAAAAAATTATTTTTTCGTTAACAATTCATTATTAAATTCATATTCGTTATTCTAAATTTACAAAAACTTTGTACTTAGTCTTTAAAAAAAAAAAACTGCTCCAATGGTTTTGAAGAACTATT
This sequence comes from Melanaphis sacchari, assembly GCF_002803265.2. Lineage (NCBI taxonomy): Eukaryota > Metazoa > Arthropoda > Insecta > Hemiptera > Aphididae > Melanaphis > Melanaphis sacchari. Next base: position 37,028 of record NW_020271544.1, on the reverse strand, counting down.
TTTAAGTTTTAATTTATTTAATGTTCAAGTATCGAAATTAAAAATGAAATATTAAAAGGTTATAATAATTGCAATGTATAATGACTATAATATAGGTTTTAAAATATTTTACTATTGATTGTTAAATGGTATTAATATTTATTCAATAAATATATTAATAGTTATTTAATATAATATTATGACTGATTTAACTTTTAAACATTGAATAATAATAATAATAAAAATATTCTTACATAAATAAAATACAAGCATTATACGTGTTTGAATAATAGAAATAATATAAAATAGAATAATAGATATTATTATCTATAATTATTAAAAATTAAGAAACTTAGGACAAATTAGACAATTTTTTATCATATCTTATTATTTATTTATGTACGTATATTTAAAATGTGTTATAATAAAATATGATAATTTAAAGTTAAACATAAGATTTTAAAAAATTAACATTCTATCACCTAAAATGAAAAATAATTCTTAATAATATATGTCCTATTATTTTAAAATGTACCTATTTACTATAAAGGTAAATAAAAATCACAATTCAGAAGAAATTATTGTAAAAATTAACCTTACGTCACATTTTTGATTTTACTCAAATGTTTTAAAATATTTCATAATATGTATAGCGTACATAAAGGTTTTGCTTTTATCATAGATTTTATACTACATATATAATATACGTAAGGCTTGTTTGTTTATTTTATTTGACTACATTAATTTTAACCTTCAACAAAATTGTCATTATCTTGTTATAAGTTAAATTTCAATGGATTATTTTCAGTGAGAATACTATATTACATAATATAAATATTTAGGTAGTAAGAATGCTTACCATAACAAATTCAGGGACAGTGTATTTACTATTTAAATTGATTTACAATATTGTATCCAAACAAAACCCATTTTTTAAATCTAAATTCTTAATTCTTTATTCTTTCTTTATTTTTCATGGTATATCTTATTATTGTCAGAATGTTTAATAACGATAAAATCATGTACATTAATACGAACTCTCGTTATTAATTTTGATTTCAATCACATTCGCAATAGGAATGCAAAAGTTTATAGTTATTTATCATTAAAAACCTTATTAAATAACAAGTGAAATATGATTACAATGATTAAATTTGGAATCTTTGATCAATTTTTTAGTTTTAATGTCCACATAGTAAGAGTATACAATGTACATACATTTTTTAATTTTATTCAAATATTTTAGAAAGTCATCGGCTATATTTTAAATAAGATACATACATAACTAACCACTTTCAATTAAAAAAAAAAAAAAAAAAACATAATATATTTTTTATCTATTGACAAAAATTAATAAATATTTCAGTAAGATATATAAATAGTTTTGATGAACTACATACCTAATATATATATATATATATATAATATATCTACTAAATAATAAATTAACGTATTCAGTTAAAATTCCTTAATATTAAAATATCCTATTTTTGAAATATACTGATTAAGTTTTAACTTTTAAAAAAAATATTTTAGTTTTAAAAAACGTCATACCAGATGTCGGTACTTAGATCAGCTATCACCACTGAATGAATTGTTTGTTACAATATGGTCTGTACGAGAGATATCCGGTTTGCCTTGGAATAGCGATTTTCTCTCGAACGTTGCTCTGAAATAATATAATATTTAATTTAATTAGTTTACCTACGAAACTACGGAAATAATCCCAGATACTACTATAAGAGATATTCGAAGCAGAGAAAAAATTAATTTTCAATAAAACCTGCTCCTTAATTAAATTGTAGTGCTCTCTTCAATACAAACTATAGCCAAACAATATACATTTTTTCAAATAAATATATTTTTTTTTTACTTTAAAATAATAGTAGCCTCAGTTTTATTAAAAAAGTTATTTGTTTCTAATTAAAATAGCTTATTTAATTTCCTCCTAATATATTATATGAATCGACTATAGTACTGTCTATGTACGATGAATTTATTTATCACTCGGATATTTCTTATAGGTACATAAGTTTGTAAAGAACATACATTCATATAGATAAAATAATAATACAATAACATATAGTAAATAAATAATTACCAATTTTTAAATTACTAATTAATTATCAGTAATTACCATAGGAATATATTATTTAAATTAAATACACAGTGTCTTACTGTATTTGTCTTTACATATAGGTACCATATACATTACCCACTGTCCGCCGACTGTATTATACAGAAAACTTATTGTTAGTACTCGCTTAGTCGCTTCTACTAACCTTCCACTTAAACTTTAAATTTAAAATTTAAATACTTATCAAAAATTATTACTTAAGCTTTTTAAAATATTTATATAAATTATTTCTATACATTTTATACTTTGGGTTATGAAGATACATAAAAATGCAAAGTATAATATTTTTGGAGTTCAAATTAACAACCGAATTAATAAATTATTATTATAATACTGATATACCTTAAATAAAAATATACAATAATAATTTTCCAAAACTAAATTTATGAATATAAATTAAATCAATTATTGACGGAGATAATCAGTGTGAGACACACTATTTATCAATATTATAATATTGGTGATTCTCTTTAAAATATGTTATATTTTTTTGTTTTATTTAAAATTTAAACTATTTAATATGAAGTCTACAATCTATTATACATTTTTAAACCATTTAGTTGCCAGTATTTAACATATGACGATGTTTAATTGTTTAATTTTATTATATAGTCATAACATACTATATTATTATTAAATATCATACTAATGAAGTTCGTATGTATAGAAATATAGAATTTAATTCGATTAGATAATTTAAAACATTTATAATTGATTATGTTAAAAAATAGAAAGTATTTAGTCATATTTATATATGAAGTACAATAAAGAATAATTTACTAAGAAAACTCATCTCTTTTTTTTTTTTATTGCTAAATTTACTAAAAATTTATTTTGTAGACAATTTAAATATGTTTTAGAAACTGTACTTTCAAAAATTGGCAGAATTTATACTATTTAAAATAAAAAAGTGTATTGTGACGATAAGAACTTAGATTTGTGTTTTAAAGATATAAAAACTTTTTGGGATGTAATATAGGGGCTATGAAGATAGTTTGAAAATTATATGATATAGTAATTAATATTAATCTGTTAACCTTATATTTTTTTTTTAATTATTCAAGTATAATATGTAAGTACTAAATTAATATATTTTAAATTACTATTATCTTGAGTTTATAGTGTTTATACATTACAGTAACTCTGAAACTAGTCGTCCAAATTTTAATTTAGGTATATAATTTCCAAAAAAGTTATCTGCATAACAACTTAATTCTTATAAATGTGATTCTCTTTAAAAAAAAAAGTCACTCTTCATAAAAAATCTAAGTATTTTAAAATATGATTCTTACATACAGGTACTTAAAAATTTTAAAAATCAGAATTTGAATAAATGCATTACTTATCAAATAAATAAATATAGGGGTGAACATGTTTGATGAATCGTCAATTTTATAGTTCCATACTTGTTTTTTATACACCAAAAATAAATTAATAATAAAAAATATAAAAATTTTATTGTTCTTTATATAAGCATGTCACGGCTTAGCTATTCGCTATTGTATAAAATATAAAATATGTATCACATCCAGGTAAAACATCAATCTGGATAATAAATTCTCACCGAATGTTATTTTTTCACCCCATACGCCTTTTTACATAAAATGTACAAATTATGTATGTAATGTGTACGAATGTACATTGTATATCTGGCCAGAATATTACCCAACAGCACTTTTACACAATTATAATAATATAATGTGCTAAAGTACGGAGTTATAATAAGTAAAATGCAAAAAAATAAAACCACTGACACATGACATATGCATATAAAACCACGATACCACTGCAGCCTTTTTGTCTTTTATCCATCTATTCATAGTGTTTCAAAATTAATCTATGAAATATTTGGAATTATTGTATGAGTATTTATAATATGACTATGTTGATTATGTTGATTGTGACGGAAAAAATCGTCCGAAAATTAAACGCCTTTTGTGTCATATATAATAATATATAATATAAAAAAAACACACTGCAATATAACATCATATTATATCGCTCATGCAATATGCAGTATCAAAACCCTCGTCGCAGCCAGTTTCTTTTCATGTTTTTCTACTGTTTCAATTTTTTCCCCTCTGTCACCGCAAAACGTCAAAACCCACAAACTAGCAAAAGCGTTCGGTGTGCGAATGGCGGATGGTATGGGTGCGGACGTGTGGTAAAAAAAAATAAATCGATGTCCTACATCCTCTCCATGGTATACAAACTATATACTATGTATTCTATAACTAGCTATCTATCTATATTTATATATATCATCTACATATTTATATCTTATACGATATTTTATATTATATATTATTATCACTGCGACGATGACATATCGGTCGTATATGCAACAATAATTCGTAAAAAAAATACGTAGCGACCGTGGTAGTTCGGCACCCAAATCATATTTGATTGACATCACGTTATTTTATAACATCCTATCAGCAGAAGGTACATTAATAGATAATTATTTATCATTATTATATTATATTATGGTAAATACCTACTTAATATTATACGGACTGTCAATTTTTTTTTTTTTCAAAACGAAATGCTTACATTCCCCGACAATTTAAGTATTCTATGATTTATTTATAATATGTAATTCCAAGTTTTTATAACTAAAATACTGTGAAAAAGAAATCACAATTTTTAATATTTTATATATTTTTGATAAATTTTCTGCACTTCTTATAAGTTGTAATTCGACAAATGAATAATCTGGGATGATTAAAGTTTAAGAATTTTACATTATTTTATAACTAAAAATTAATAAATTTCAATAAATAAAAATTAATATAATGATGTAACTTTGATGTTAAAATAAATCAAATTTAACATAAAAAAAAACAGGTTATAGTAATTATATAAATACATAATAATGCAATCTTTGAAATAAATTAAATCCAATCATTATCTATTTTTAATTTATAAATATAACATAATTATATTAACTCATATTACAATTCAAGAGGTCAATTTATAAATGTTTTATTTAATCCATTATTTCCGTAAGTACTTTTTTGTAAATATTATCTTACATAATTTTATGTTATTACAAAATAACGAATAGTTAATTAGTTAAAAATATTTAAATTTGTTATGAGTGGAGTATAGAATGGGACAGAGGTACCCCGCAAAAATGTTGGTTGGCTATTCAACTCATCTAAACTTAAAATGCATAAAACAAATAAACTACTTATTCGAAATTTGATTTTCATATATCGAGTTACCTATTCTAAAAAATATTCTACTTTTAAATATGAAATTGAAAATATAATTTCCTATTCAAAATAGTAAAAAATTTCAATTTCTTAAAAAATATCGTTTTACAATGATATCAAATTATGTAAAAAGATATTTTCAAAATAATGAGTGTATAGTATACTATACATGTATATGTACACTAAAACGAATCATGAAATTTAAATAATAGATGTTTAGACCTTATAAACTTTAAATATCGGTTAATCATAATTTCTTTTTCCCAACACTCATGTAATAATAATAATGATAATAATAATAATAATAATAATAATTAATACTAAATTAAATTTAAATGCACACCTTTAAAGCCTATTTAATCAGAATTTACCATAACTGATTACATACATCAAAATTAAGTAATCAAATGTGTAACATTGGTAATTTATAATTTAAAGCAGTTACGTAATTTTCAAGTAACTAAAAAATGTATATGGTTACGATTTGTATTCTATTAAATGAAAAATACATGTATCTAAAGTTGCATTTAAATATAATTGAATGATATAAATATCGTTTATGTTATAAAATTTAAATATTGAATAGTTATATAGATATAATAAATATTAAATATGAATTAATTATCTAATGATTAATAAACAGCGATATGAAAATTTTTATTTTAAAATATCGATTTAATTGTTGCTGATAGGTTGCAAGTTTGGCTAGAATCATTGAATCGTACATGCTATTTCATGCACTGAACTAGGTGCTTACTTATTTTTGTATCTTCTGTCTTCATCTTTTATATTATAGAATCTATATTTCTAAATTAGTTAAATTATAGAGCTGAGCTAAGTACGACAATGTTATATCAGGGATGAGAAACAAGCAACCCGTTCTATATTTTCAAATTATATCATACAATTTTAAACTTAATAAATTCACATACAAACAAAATAAATGCTAATTATTAAAATGCATATTTTGAATGATTTTGGATGACTTTCTTTTTACTTTCCATATTCTAGCTCGCTAGATTTTAATTCTCTAAAAATTGGACTTCTAGTAATTTTAAGTTGCCCATCCCTGTTATAACTTATAAGTGATATATGTGTATTATTTTATTTTATTCTATAAAAGATTTGTTATATTAATGTAAGAATTTGGCTCTTATATCTTGTAGATAGGTAAAACAATTTAAGTGTAACTTGTAACAATTGCAACCAATTATTACAACTAATCGAATAAATAACTATTTCCTATCATCTCTGCAGCTTGTAATATATTTGCTCCGTAAAAATAACATCTGAAAATTTCATTTTCGAAGCAAAAGTCGTACAATTAGACCAGGGTTAGTACTATATTAAAAAATTCACTTAGCATTTATAAAAAAATCACACATGTTGCTGATGGGTATAATGATAATATTTTAGATTTTTTACACTCACTTAATCGTAGTCTTACGTCGTCTAGACGAGCGGCGGCGGTGGTTGGGCGTTTTGACAGCTCTGCGTGGCCACACCTTAATGGCCTTCCATTGGTTTGGTTTTCAGTGACGACTGTGTATATATATATAATATGTATATAAATTTATTATTATTATAATTTATATTAAATGATGTGTGTGCATACAACACACATTTGACGACTGTTTCACGTCGGACCGGACGTAAACACAACAATTATTATTATTATTATTATTTTTTTTTTTTTAATGAAAACAATAATTTGAATATTATTCAAATCTTTTTATCGCTACCGCCTCGCTGTTTGTAACCACGATACGCTTTTATAATACATAAATTTATATTTAATATTATGATTATTATCATATTGTAATTGTATATATCTTAAACCATCGCTGAGATACGATTTACCCATAAATAGTGTTATATTAAATAACTTAATAATATAATTTATATGCAGCGACGACACTATACGACGACGACTAAAAACGCCAACGATGAAAAATTGATTTTAAATCGATAAAAACAACGTAAACATTATAATATCAATAAGTATGTGAGTATTCATAACAACTGTATGTATAGAAGTAGTATATACTGTCTATACTGCAGTACCGCACTATACCAGATGCTATGGTTTAATATTATATAGAAAACCAAAAATGTGTTTAATATGCTATTATACACATTTATGTGACTACGTAGAATCATTTAGAAGGGTAGTTAAAAGAAACTATTTTTTTTAAATATTTTTTAGATGTACATCGGAATAATGTTATTATAATTCTATGTTGATAAAAAAATATGAATTTATTGATTGTATTTTAATTTTTTAATTTAATACGTCTAAATTTAAGATTTATATTATTATTATTTTGAATTCTTATAACAGGCAATATTTCAAAAATAAATAATAGACGAATCAAAAAACCGAATAAAATTTATAATATGATAGACTAAACATTATTGGTAAATCATAAACGAAAAAATAAAATAAATAGTTCAATCTTTCGATAATCTATTTATCATAATATTAAATTCAAAATAAATTATTTATAAATATAGTATACTGTATAGTAATACAGTCAGTGTCTAGTTTTGGTGCTAATGTAGATATCATATGTTACAAACATAAACATATTAAATAAGCCAACTATTATTATTTACTACCATAATATAAATTATAGATAATTAAATATATGTTGATTTAAAGGTAACTGTAAATAGTGTAAATATTATAAACGTATTTTAAAATAATAATTGTTTTTAATACTTATATTTCTATGAATGATAATATTAATATAGTAGGCCGAATATACATAGAATATACTATAATAGAATAATATAGTCAGTATTAGTCATAAACTCATAATTATATTATCAAGACTATTTAAAATAAAACAACGTAAACATTTAAAACAGATTTATTTTGTCAATTTTTGACTGCCATTTTACGAAACAAATACGTAAATAATAAATCTATATTTGAATTATTATTAATGGCTACAGAGATCCGAATGTATCTTTAAATAATAATAATAATAAATATATTTAAAACATTAAAAACATTAAAAATGTTCATTGAGCGAATAATGTAAAATAATTTAAATACATAATAACGGAGCAATGAATATTTTATTTCCTAGGCATGTCTCGTAAATATTTAAAATAAGCATCTTACAATCAATAGTCTCGATATTTTATTCAAAAATAATCAAAACAAAATCAGTTATGAATATATATACTTCGGATAACTTAAACACTAATGTTAACTGCATAATCTCAAATTAATTTAAAAAAGTACCTACTATTTGAGTTAATTGTACATATTTTGTGACCTATTTACAGTTAGTTATATTCTCATAATGACAACATTTAAATGACCCTTTGGTTATATATTCAACTATGTCTACATAGGTACTTCGTACATGTATACATTTGACGTAAAACGAACCCTAAGCACGTTTCACGTACAACGTACAATAAATCACATATTATATTCGTTGGCAGATCATAAATAAATGTTGCCGTAGAGAAACATTCAAAAAGTAATAAAATGTTACACGTAAGACAAGTGCAATAAAAATAATGTTTAATTTTTATTCATTTATAGGTATTTGTAACTTGTATTGGTATTATATATAAATAATAGTTAATTGTAGGAATATAATTAGGTAATCACCAATCATTATTTGAAACATTATTTTACATAAAAATTAAATTTAAATATAGTGTAAATCAACGTTAAATTTTTAGAACACAAAATTATAGTATTCTTAATGACATAAACCAATATACTGAAACTATAAGCTATAAGTTTATAACATTATTATTAATCTGCAAGTTCATTTTCAAAACAAGTTTTATTTTATGATTATCATAGAAGAGATAAGTTATAAGAGACCTTATTTCATGTAAAAATGAATCAACCAATTCTGAATTAATGAGATTAATAATTAATATGTAGTTAAAGGATAAAATATTAATCAAATTAAATGATTACAAAACGATTTAAAAAAAAGATTGGAATTAATATTCTACTGTTATATTGCTCCTTAATGATCAAAAGAATGCAAAATAAATTCTTTCGTACTGTTATACATTTTAACTACATAATATACTTTTTCTCACTAATTAGTAATTCATAATTACTAACTATTCATATCCCGACATAGATCTCTCTTCGTCGAAAATCTTGCGTATCGTAGGTACTCGGAAAATAAGTATATATTTTTATTCAATCAGCCTTCTCTTATAGTCCCATCTACGATCGAATGTCCTAAATTAATATCTCTTGTAAATTATTTCAATGTTCCTTATACCATCATAGGTACTCGTTATTCTGCCCTTCCGTATACTTATCTCTTCTCTCATTATCAGTGATGTATTGGTAAATATATTTATGGACATACACACTACTAAATTATGTATATTCAAAATAAAAAATTTTTTCTCGCTAGTCGTTACTCTAGAAAAAAATAACTTATTCCCTTACACCATGTTTATAACTATTAATTTCTAATGTATTACTTTAAAATTAAAGACCGGTAACGTTATGTATCAATGTTCACTTGTTCGACAAACATTGTTATCATATATTACATATTTTTGTATCAACGATATGTCATCACAATATTCGAAATTCAAAACAATAAACGATTTTTAAATTTATTTTTTTTTAGTATTATTATTATTCATATTTTTATATTAACCATGAATTCACATATTCTTCTGGGTTCCATTGATTTAGAGGTGGCCCATTTATATTTAAAAACATTAAATTTACAATATTTGATATTGTTAACTTATTTCCGAAATCAGTGCATATTATTATTATATTTAAGAGACTAAAATAAACAAAAATGGCTAAAATTGGTCATTAAATTAATCAATTCTTTAAACAATCCTACATTAAAAAATTTATTTTCAAATATATATTATAATATACGTATATAGGTACTTAAATTGTTTTTTCAAATTGTTATAAATAAATAATTCTTTTGAAAATTTTATTTTAATGTATGTATACATCCAATGTACCTTAGTCGATAATTCAAATAACTAGATTTTAAGTTATTAAACTGTATGCTTTATAAGGATAATTTATTAAATGTTATCAAATAAATTTATTTTAAAATACATTAAATACAGCGTAATATACTGATAAATAGGATTAATAATTCATTAAAAAAATTTTCCTATGAACTATAAAATAAGTTTTATTTGGTTTTCAAGTTATTTTAAGAGCGTATACCCGTAAAATGATATTTTACGTTGGGTATACGCCGAAAATCAAAAATCTGCTGACGAGTATACAACGTATACCCGCGTATCTTACCAATACATCACTGCTCATTATTGATTCATTTCATGTTCATTACAAATACCGTTTCATCATTTTTTTCTTTCATACTAGCCAACTAAGTGTTAGTATTATTATATTCTTTTACTAGTATACGTTATTTTACTTTTTATCACCTTATTATAATGATTTCAACCCATATTTTAAAACAAAACTAAAATAAATGGATTAAATGCGTGGTTTAAAAACGAATTAAATAAAGTTTTTTAGTATTAATTTCCTCTGAAACAGCATACAGTTAAAAATTGTATATTGTGTAATATGTTATACTTCAAACAGTTCTAACTGACATACTGACAAAAGGAATAATAGAAGGTATAAGGTTAGTAATTATTTAAGAGAACGCCACTCATCCGTAAATACTAAATTGTGTGTTAAAATTTAAAACCATTTAATGATGTTTATAGGTTCTCTAACTTTGCATAATTATCATAAAATCAGTTTTTAAATTTGGGAATACTGATTAAAGTAATTTATTCCATTTAACCAAATAAATAAAATGTACTTTTTATGAAATTAATACTTTAAATTAATTTCATTGAATATATTTTAAAATTTGTTTGGGTAAAAATAATAGATACTCTAACAATAAAAAAACAGTGCAAAATTTTTTTAACTATTATAAGAAGAGCATGCTGCACATTCGCTTTTTAAAATAACAGGCAATAATTTGTTAAAAATTATTTTGAATATAAATTTCAAGCCTTTTAACTGTGATCATTCGTATACATATATTTTTTTATATACAAAAATACAATCGACATAAATAAAATAAAAATATAACATAAAAATTTTAAATAACGATTATTTATAAACGATGTATTTAACCAAATTTATTTACTTTAAACAAAACAAAATATTTTTCTAAATTACTCTATGTCTAGAAAATATTAATATAAATATTTAATGAAATTAAATTGTTAAATCTCATGATTTTTTCTGATTATTATGTGTCTGAAAATACTATTAGTTTTTATTTTTGAATTTTAGACTTCCTCTTTCCAAAGTTCACTCTAAATCAAATTTTCTACAAGGAAATTAAAAATCAAAGTTTTTTCTTCGCCAAAAGTAACGAGCAAATCAAAAAATATAAAATAATACACATAATTCTAATACCAATTAGGCATTCATTTCTCCGCTCAAAATCAATAATTATTGCAAATAAAATATATTTTAGCAACAAATTAAAATTTTACAAATAAATGCTTTAATAGATTGTTTGGTTAATGCAACTAAAGTTATGTTTATTTATACGACAGTACCTATACATTTATAAAAATAACTTATTCAGTTCGTTAAAAAATTACTGATAAAACTAGGATAATAGACTAATACAAATAAAATAACGTTATTTTAATTTCAAAAAAATACTATTGTAAAAATTTATTTTTACAAATATGAAATAATTAATAAAATGTAATATTGTGTATATTTAAAGAAGTGTTCTTGACATTAAGTTATGTTTACTATACTATAATATCTAATATCTTATCATATTGATGATAATACATATATTATGTTACATTTTCTTTGAATAAATAGAAAATGCCTTTATTTTTTTTTTTTATTCTTAGTTGTATTTAGTCAACTGTATGACGTGCCAACGTATTTCATAAAAAATATAAGTTTTATTTAGATAAATTAAAAATTCTACAATATGTTCAAACAAAAATTTAGTCATAAAACTTAATAATATGCTTATGAAGCTACAAACATTTCCGTATCAGTAAACGTACCTATACATAAATTAATATTCTGGAAAATGCCCTTATAAGTTATAACACGAATTATTTGTTGAAACAATAGTTTCAATAACATTTTATCACATCTAATTTATTAAATTTACAATTATGTTTATGTATTACTAAAACATTCATGTAAGTTGTAACATTTGTAATGTAAATAATTTCCAAAACAACTTAGTTATTAGTTACCTATATAACTATTTAATGATAGAAACAAACATATAGCTTTTATACATAAGTATTAAGTATAAACACCTATAATAGTTGTACAAATGTAACTTGTTAAAAACTTAATCTTGAATAATTATTTTCAAAAATTGTTAAGCCTTAATAAACAAAAAATGCATTATTGTAATAATATTGTACTTGATGAGTATCAGTTGTACACAATTCAATAAGTTTTTAACGATAATATTATACCTAGATATAGTTAAACTTAATAAGTAGTTTGTCTAAAGATTAGATAAAATAATTAGAATTTGTAACTTATAATGATAACATTTTCCTGGAAAATAATACGTGAGTTTTTAAAACGTATTTAGCTGTTAATATCTCGTATCTACCCAGCCATGTACTCTTGAGTCCAGTAACAAATGCGGATAAATGGTGTATAAATAATAATTATAACCAATAACCATAATTATATTAGATATGCAGAATGTAATTTAAACTGTTTGAAACTCTAACCAATGACTCAATTTTACATGCTTATTTGTAATTAAAAAAAAATAGTAATAATTAAAATACACAGAATAAATGAAAAAATAAATGCTACCGAACCCGAGAGAATATTATTATTTAATTTTATTTAGAGACAATGTTTCAATTTAAAATATTAAAAATTTCTTTGACAAAAACAAGACGGAAAAACAAGTCAATATTAATTTCAAATGAGTGCGAAAATTTATAATGTTGCGTATATTTTAAATTAAAAACAACTTAATTACTACCATCTAATAAAAATAATTGTTTAATAATATATCAAATTAAAACGCTTTGATAGTTGTTTACAATCCATGCTACAATTAATATTAAGCTATTGATGATTAAGCAAAACATTAAAATTACTAGAAACCCATTAAAACTCAGCCTCTGATCTCTAAAATTAATTTTGTATACATAATAGTATTTACACCTTTTCCGTTTAAAAATTGCAAATAAGCAGGTGAGATCTATATAATATATCAATTATCAACAAATGGTTAAACCAATAATTAGACTCATTGATTCAAAGGCTGTTGAAGAAATACTAAAATAAAAAAGCACTGATAAAATATATATATATTATGACAATGTCTCTCTATTATATATATAACAAAATAACATTTTTTTACCCAAAAATATCTATTTACGTAGCTAAAGGTGGTTTATATAATATTATGATTCATCACGTACAAAAAACCAATTTTTTCTTCTCATTACTTTGGTCTTACACAAAACGATCCATAATTATTCATAACGATTTCATAAATAAAGGTACAATCAATAAGCAAGTTATAATATACTGCAAACAATAATCAATGTTATTTATTTATAACCAATTAAGTCTATACAGGCAACATTACAAAATACGCGAAACCCACCATAACTATTATAATAGTAGCTATAATAATTTTCAAATTCATATTACCTATTAATGATTCACTGAAGTTAATGTTGAAGGCATATTACATGATAAATCTAATATAATATGTAAACCTTTAGAGTTTAAGAACAATAAAAATTAATCCTAAAAAGCTGTAATATACATAAAAACGCGCGTAAAAGCTTTGTGACTAATATTTGTATGATAAGTGATTCCTAAACGGGGCCAAATTCATATTCTACAGTCCATTGGATGAATTTTTTTTAGCATTAATAAATTTTTTTAATTAAAAAAAAAAAACAACTAACAAAGTTCCACTACGTCTCCTTTCATTCCAAGTTAATCCAACACTACAATCCACTAATAAAACGCCTATCTTCTCTAAAAATGCCTGATAACCTCCAGAGACGTCTAAAACGCTCCTGGCCTAGAGACCTTCTAATTTAATCTGTCGAATGGCACTACTGAGTGCCCTCTCCCCATCAGTCATTCTCGCTGTGTAAATACTATATCAAAATTACTTATTGTACTAAATTGTTGTATAGATTGTAATTATATTTTTATGAAAAAAAAAAAAATTTTGACTTGGAAATCATATGAAAATTTTCAAAAAGTTTCAACATAATATGTTATATTTTTACGATAAAAATAAATATCCGATACCATGATAAATTTAAATTTGCATAACCCCCTCTCCCCTCCCTATAAAAAAATCCTGGCTATATGCTACGACTGATCCTACAGCAATCTAAATTTGTTGAATATTTTATTAGCTTGTACCATAATAATTATAACACCTACCTAAATATATAGAATACTGAGTTGCATCAGAGTATAATAATAATATAATCTTCCAGCACAGAATTTTAGAAAAAACATTCTACCACACGCGTTGTCTGTATATTGATTAAACTTGTGCAAAATTATAAACATTTTTCGGAAAAATGTTTTCGTAACTTTTCAATTTATTCAATACGTTTAAATTTATTCAATTTCCATTTGTACACTACACTCTATATTGCCGTATATTATAAATATATGAATATATTTTAGTATAACACGTACCTACGCAATCACGATGATGTATGCAACTGCGTAAATCATATTTAAAATGCAAACAATATAATGAACGTGCTTTGCAAAATGCACTATATATTCTGTGTTGATAAATGTCTTATTACAATTAACTGTTAACAATGATGTTCCCAAGAATATGTCAGGGGTTGTGAGGGCTGATACACAATAATTACATTTTAGATTCTGAGCGAAGCGATGAAAGTATTGATTTTGCAATGTGTGCCTTTTCCCTGGAGACATAAATCTAGTTTGTACTTAAGAAAGGAAACAAAATTAAAAAAAATCCCAATAGTTTTCTAAATAATTAGAAACAAATAAAAAAAAATTGTACATAAAATTAACTTTAACGAAATCAATTTATTTGTATTTTCATAATTCAAAAACGAATTACTATAATTATTTTAAATTATCATCAAATGTAGATACCTATTTAGCTATATTTATTAGCACATTCTATACGTCATAGTAAATTTTCAAAATATTTTGATTATTATTGAATTGCTTATAAACATTTTACATTTTTTTTTCTATTAATGTGGGTAAAAAAATATTTGTTAAATCAAAAACTTATAAACAAAAAAAAGCATCTCATAAATAGTTTTTACTGAAACCAACAAATCTAAAAAAAATGTGAATACAGTTTTTTTAAAAATATTTTAAGTGAAAATTTAAACGAAATTACGTAATAATATATATGCAATTATTATATTTTAAATACAAAATGACCTTGAAAACATTTAGGTTAATTTTATATTTTTATGCTATTATATAATATACCTACGGTATTTTATGATAAAACGCAAGTCAGTATTGACTGAAGATTTAATAATAATAATTATATAATATAAATGATACTATTTTAATAATTAAATATAAATAAATGTAATGTTTTCAGAAAAAACTGAATTTTCTAGTTAGTAATATTAGCTAATACTGCCAATAATAGACCTTCATCGATTAGAATCATTTTTCGTATAAAATGATTTACCACTGAATGCAAATTGAATATGTATTACAGTGACTTAGTAAATGACAAGTTACGCTCAACGCCTACTATACAGCAGAGAGTTAACCTATTTCTTTCTTTATTTTTTTTAGTCTGGTCACACGAATTAAGAATTAACTTCATGCCTAATAGATAAATTATATAAACATGTTTTATATAGACAAAAAACTAGTAAATGTATACATAAAATAAATAAATACCAACTTTTTAATTAATCTGCAATAGGTAATATTTTTGAATAATAAAGTTAATTATTAAATATTCTCTCAAATAAGAAATATTATTAAAAGTATTAATTACTATATTGATATCATTAAACTTACAGGCGTAACTATATAGGTATTTTTAACTATATAGGCATCATAATTTTAAATATATAAATTTGTTAACAGAAAATTATAACTTTATAATTAATAGGTTATAGAAACCACTTATATACTAATACACAATGTATTCATGTCTTTATCTACTAAAAAATGACATAATACTCGTATAGTAAATTGTAATTTATTTTAGAACAATACATTTTACTCTACTATTTTCAAAACTACCGAAAACTGACATATTATAAAATTTAAAGATGAAAATATTATCTAAATTTCCGTAGAAGTTTTTTTAGAAATTTAATTTTAAAGCAAGTTAAGTGTATATTTTAATTAGATTAGATTTTAATGATTTAAAAACATTTTTCAACGTTTGAATGTGATCCGTACCTAAAACCCCCCACCATACATACACTTTCTAAAGGACATGTTAGTTGAGGACTAGAGGTTTAATAGATGATTTTAAAATTTCTATGGAAAAATATTAATAACAGTATCAATAATAACACGCGTTGCAGCATTGAGTGTTGTGCGGTGACAACCCGTACCTATTTAAAGTAATCTTGTTGGCATGGTATTTCGGAGCAGTGCAAGACGACGACGATAATAATAATGTAAAGGCGCTAATAAGAGGTTAAATAGGGTTAAGCGCGAATACAAAGAGCTCTCGTTGATGGCTAGGTCGGCGGCGCAGTCTGTGCCAACAAAACCAAACGGCTGCAGATCTATGTGTGTGTGTGTACAATTTATATTTTCAATGTATATACTCGTATGTAACACGTATATACGGAACATATTATATAGGATAGTTAACTGAATTCATAATCTTCCCGCCCCCTCTTATAATCAAAATAATCCTTGCAGGCATTTGTTAAAATTCTAATGTTTTATTGTTGTGTGTCAGCCTAACCTACTTAAAACCATAACACTTAAAAAAATTAAGAAAATATTTCTCCTGATTTGGGTAACCGGGACGTTTGGCAAAAAAAGTTAACTAATTTTATAGGATAAGTTTTCTCTGAAAAAAAAATATTTGTATTGCCTATTCAATGATTACGAAAAACTTACCTAGCTCAAATACCGCTTAAAGTAATTTAAAACACACGATTTTTCTATTATAACTCTTTAGCATTTACCTACCTATTATAATAGTAAACCTTTACGTAGTATACTTATATGAAAAAGTGTTTAACTTGACCAATATAAAATTCAGAATTTAATTAATATAAAATATACATGTGTAATAATATAGTAATAAATAAAACGGATTTGAGCCACAGGCGTACATTAGGTGTAAAGTTATGATACAGACATATTATGCCCATGGTTTTACATTACTCACTAAAATAGAAAATAATGCAATCACTTTTTGTTAATACCGCAAAATTTTAATGTATTGATATATTAATAATTATTAATTATTAAAACATAGTCTTATTTTATTTATATCATCAGTAATGAAAACAAAATATTTTGGAGGCTCTAAGAAGATAAAAAATCAATAGAAAATTAAATTATCACTTAAATAAATAAAAATGAAGAACTCCTTACACACTAATTATTTTTAATATCTTAAATAGTTAATAAATTAAAAAATCGAAGAAAACCTAATACCCAACAAAACAATTATTATTAATATATAAATTTGCAGATTTGTTATAAAAAATAATTATACAACTTTTAAAATGATTAAAAATATACAGATTTTTAAATAAAAATTCAAATCTAAATCACAATAATAGTTTAGAACAGCAGTCGCCAATTTTTTGAACTTCGCGGACCACTAAATCTATAATTCTAAATTTTACAGATCACTTATACTCATAAGTCCTAAATACCAAATTAAAAAAAAGATTAAATTAACATATATTTCATAAAATATCAATAAAGGATTTTTTTTTGTTTACATAAAATTATTTAAGTTGGTTTTACTATTTTTGATAACAAAAAATAATAATAATAATAATAAAAGCTAACATGAAGATTGAATTCGAATTATTAGTGTTCTTAGAATATATTACGATAGTGATATTAGGTCTATTTATTTTATAACATGATATAATAATAATTATATTATTATTCGTTTATTCTTATTTTTTGTAAACTGAACACTAATAAAACGGCATTATACAATACTTTTGTATATTACGATTATAAACACAACATTACAAATAATATTGAAATTTTTCTATGGACCATCAGTGGTCCGCATATCACCGGTTGGCAACCACTGGTTAAGGAACACGTTTGTTAAGTACTCACAGGGTAAACTATTTCACAGTATTTATTTGCAGTAACTAAAAGATGCAGTTAAAAAAACGAACATCTCTCAATTACTATACCAAATTTGCCTAAACTAGGCGGCCGTTTTTAAAGACGAATGTCCTTGCAATCAGGATCGTCATGGGTGTTGAGTAGACTACACTAGCACCTCTTTTTGCAATTTTTATCCATAATTATTAACCTAGTGATTTATCAATCTTTGGTCTCTGAGTTCACGGTTATAACTTATAAAATTAATTTTATACCTAAATCATAAACTCTGAACTTAACTTAAATAATTAATTTTAATTTCTCATGTTACTTAATTTGTGAACTTCTTTATTATAATTCAAATGCTAAGCAATTTTAATTTTTATATTATATATAGTTTATATTAAGTGTAAACATTTAAAAAAATAAAATAAGACTATATGATAAAATTTAAATACAATTAATATGTAAAAAAAATTTTAACAATAATTGATCTGGTATGGGTGGAAATTGGCAAAAAGAAAAACACAAAATTCAATTTTAATATTGAAATTAGTTCCATAAGATGTTTTCTCCCCTTACGCATAAGAAATTGAAATGACGTCCCTACATCTTGCATACGTGTTTGTGTTATATTTATTCTATTTATTACATTTATAATAGATCATATTATTCACACATGTTAACACCAAACAGCTTTTTTTAATTAAATATTATGATATTTAAAAAAAAAAAAAGACTGGTACTAAAATACTAAAGGTAGGTACTAGAGTAAATTATACCGAAATTTATATACACGAAGCATACATCATTTACAGTGTACATCGTTCAATCAAAAGAGGTAAATATTAAAAAAATCGTTCAACTAATATAAAGGGATAATTGTAACCTGATATCTGATTTTACATGGAACGTGGAAGTTGAGCTACTGCAATTATCGTCATTACGGTTATTTACTTTCTATATGAGAATCCCCGGATAAAGCAGATAAAAAATAATGATGGATACCAGGATATATATGTAGTTTCGACCCATAACACTGATGATAAGAATTTCTAATACTACAGTAAGTCCCACATGCTTAAACGCAACTTATCTACCATATTTATTGATGGATTATATTTGGGTCTCAAATGACAATTTCGTAACATTGTCGTGTCAACTTAAATAATACGTATAATTTGACATCTAAGATAGAAATAATAAATTATTATAAACACTTTTTTACATTTACAACGTAGCAATTGAAACTCGAATAATTAGCAATTCTATGAATAATGTGTAACTCATAACAATTAAGAATTAAATGTTCGTCATACATTATGTACCCAACATTGAATTGAAATTATGATTGGTAAGTCGTACATTGTTGCATATGCTGACATTTACCGTCTGAACCCGGTGAAATTAAAAAAACTTTTTTGGGCCCGATCAAGTGTCAATTATGATGTCCATAATTTGCTACGACCAATATACATATTAACGTATTAATGTACACAAATACACACGACATTACACAGGTATAATCACTGTAATACATAGGTGCAAGTGGCAGCGACAGACGCATAATGATGGTGGCGTAAGACGAGAGCGCGCGCGCCCGCGTTGACAGAACGCGTCTTTTACGTCATTAAAAAAAACGCTTGGCCGCGTACTCGCGACTGCCACGTACATTATTATACAATTATTATTACTATATTGTTATTACACGCCATTGCCACCACCGCGGACGACCGTACGTACAAATGATCCACCGCCATCGCGCTCGGTCGGCACGCGTCAAATCGCCCGTAACCGACTTAATTGGACGTTATGATGATTAATGCGATCGCTCTGTGTATATATTATATTGTGCGCTATGCGTGCCGGTCCCGGTGCGATCTTCAGCTATTTTCAAACCGACCGCGCGGGGCGGATACCGTCGGAGATTAAAATAGGTAATATTAATAATAATAATAATAATAATATAAATACACGATAAATGTATATTAACACAGAATTAATATATTAAGCGTATTAAAATATTCAATAATGAGTAGGTATATACGCACGCAGTCATACACCGCTCATATAATATATGTACCGATGTATCGTTGTACATTATATTGTAGGGTTTTGTCATGCGAAAAAATGTTTCGGACAGATGAATTGATTAGTTAAATTCGGTTTTTCACGAATCCAACGATTTGTAGTTTCATTTATTTTATTTATATTTTACTAAAACTGAGTATAATAAGTACCTACCTTGAATCAGAAGATGTTGTTCTAAGACGATCTTAGTATTTGCCTTGTTTATTTGATTTCGACGTTAACCGTTAAGTGCAATATTTTTGTAATAAAATAATATACATTTTTCGCGGTCAGTAATGGTTGATACCGACGTGCTCCATCGCGAAGAACGGCCAACCGAATTGGTTGTGGTACGTTTATCAATATTATCAGCTGTTATAATATTATTTTCGTGGTATATAGCAAGCGATGATTTCGAGTATGCGGTTCGTGTTAACGTGTGGTACAATTTTTTGTTGCCATACTATTATATTATAATGTACCTATAAATAAACTGTGATTCCGTGATTTTGGCGATCTTGTGAGAGAGATAATACAGTCTAGTTTCTGGCAATTAGCATACGGCTATTCCATCCTCTGATATTGCTCGATAATGGGAAGTGGGAACGTACCTAATCTGTGATGTCGGCGTTATTGCCAATATTGTATGTCAGTGCACAGTAATGTATATTTAACTACAACTCCGTGTCATGGGGCCAAAGTGTATTAACAAAATATCCGAGTTCAGGCCGAATGTGGCAACTCATGCTCCGAGCATTGCACAGCTGATTACAATTCAAATAATAATCAAAAACATTGTAAGTTTTCTAAAGTTATAAACGTTAAATTTTAAACCATAATTTACGGCCCTCTGGTTATCAGAATCAACAACTAAAGTTACTGTTTAATGAAATTTATTCAATATGATTTAAGGCTAAATTTTAATTTTAAGCATTTACAAATCATTTTTAGATGTTTTATAAAATATGTTATTGTAATGTTAAATAATTGGGTGTTTGGTGATTCCAAAATTTTAGAACATTAGCTATCACAGAGTTCAATAGGTATAAAAAAATACAAGGGTTGATAAAAAAAATCTAAATAAATATGCGTGGAAAGTGACTATTACAGAATATTGGAATTTTCACAGCCATCTTAATAGTATAGATCTTATTTTGCCATCTCTGCGACTGTCATATACTATCGTATACAATATACATTATACATTAAAAACATTAATCGACATTTCAGGTTTTCGTATTTACCTTATACAGTATCATAGACTATAGTAATAGTTTTTATTTTAACCAATCAATATTGATGAACCTTGAATAAAATATTACTAACTATTTGTACTAAAATTAACTTAAAGAATTTCAAAGAAATGAATTTTTGAATTGAATTATGTATTCATGTTAATTATCATTTATCAATATAAGTAATAATAAATTAACTCTCAAATAAAATATAGGCTTTTGTATACGTAATAATCAAATTTATTTTACAAGAACTCATTCATCTTATCGTAAATATTAGAAAATAATCAAAAATAAAACCAGCTTAAATAATTTAAATAATAGTAAGTAAAAATAAAACTATTAAAATCACGTGTATAAACTCCTTTAATTTAATATAAACTATAAAAGGAACATGAATATAATTTAATAACCTTTAAATTCAATGACATTAAAAATTAAAGTAGGAATTTTTCTGGAATTTATTTCTTATGCAAATATTCATTCTTTTACTTTTGAACATACATTTACTTTTTATATTAAAACGAGTATTTTTCTTTGACGTGAATACTAATATTTTAGGCAAACAGAAGAGTAAAGAAGAATGATGAATCATAATAAAAAATATCAACATGGTTACAAAAATATAATGAGCACGTGTATGCATCTAGATTGTAGATATATAGGCAATTGTATTTGTAATTCATTGCTGTCAGTGATTAAAAATGAAAATGAAATTTAAAAAAATGTAAATCAGCATAATATAATATATAATAAATTCTTAATTAGGAATAGATACATATTTATTTTACATTAATTATTATACAAAATAATTAGTTTTATCAACATTATCCAAATATTTTAAATATAATTTTTCTTCGTTAAATTTATAAATTGAAGAGCTTATTATAGTTTTAAATTTCACGTTATTTGCCTAATATTTACTTAAAATATAATTGTTATTATTATTATATTATTGTAAAAGTTTTGGGTCGGTACCTATTAAAAAAATATCTGGTAAATTTCATACATTTTTGCTTTAAAAGGATCATTTTTCTGATTCCTAATAGTTTTTAATAAAAACAGGTATGTAACCTTTTACACAAAAATTTAGAACACTTTCCAATAAACCGTGAGTTCATATTAATAATAATTACAGTAGATCTCAAATTTAAAATAATAATACCAGTGTCTGTGACTAAATAATAAATACATGAAGTGAGACATATACCCGACATGAACATAGGAATTACTGTTCAATTGGTTTTAAACAAATAAACTTATATTTGTACACATTCACACACTCATTAAAACATAAAATAAGGAAAATCTAAAAGTTTATAAATATCAAGGAAACCTAGAGGAATCCAGGTAATGTAGTTTCCATGAAATAAAATTATTAATATAATACACTATTGTATTAAAAATATACACGCAATTACATGTAATTTAAATATATTTGATAAATATTTAAAAAAAATAACATCTAAATGACTAATTTTATTTGCCGATACCGTTTCTTTGTTAGCAAATTTTATAGAACACTAGTTTGACAATTTTGATAAAATAAACAAAAATAAGAGATTCACTTATATTTTGCACAAAACACTCCTTTTATAATTAATATTTTATATAATTAAGTTCTTTTAATTTTCAAACAGTTATAAAATATAAGCTCAATAACGATTTTATATTATTCACTTGAATCTACTGAGTAAATTACCTACGAACAAGAAAATAAAAAGAATAATATTGCCTAACATTAATATAGGTGGGTATTAGGTTTGGATACTTAGACATACAAAAAAAAAAAAAGGTTAAAAGGTATACAACGCTTTTAGATGGATATAATTATATGTTTTTTCTCGTTTATTCAATTATTCTGTTTGATATTTTTTACCTGCAGTAGGTATAATGCATAGAATAGGCGCCTACGTACCCAGAATCTACCCATTCTATTAAAAAATTGAATTGAATGACAATTTTAAAAACTTTTTTTTTAAATATAACCTGGGTTGTTTTAGAATTCTTTCATCTTTAAGCGTGAATACAATTTATTTTATTTTTGTTCGACTTTTACCCAGTGATGCCAATATCTTTGTTTATGTAGAGTAGTTGCTTCAGTGCCTTTATATATTATTAGTCTTTCGTAGTTGCATATAAAATGAGTGGTATAGTAGATCTCCTTTGAAACCATCTTTTTAACAACAGTAAGTATAAGTACTGATAACCTATAAGTAACTTATACTCGTAAAGGAACGTATAATTATAAAATATATTTCCAAAATATTGTACTAAGAAAATCATTTAATATCTCTCTCTTATAAAAATAAAATTAGATCATAAACTTAAAACCAGGGTAGTCTAGAATGCGCCTATAATATATAACATACAATGGGTTCTAGAGCAAAATACTTCACTATTAAGTCAAGATAAACGTTTCATTCAACTAATTGTAATAATAAAATAACATATAAGTAGGTGAATAGTAATATTAATCTAATACATTTTATATATTACCTTTTCCTATAGAATAAGTACTATTAAGGGAACGTGAATTATTTAACTAATACGCCATTATGTTTATTTAAGAGGAACACAATTGTTCCACTAATAGGTAAACCTTGTCAATAAAATGAAAAATCAGAACGATTAAGTTATTAACATGGATAAATAATACTATAGATAATATAATTTCTTACCTGTCACAAATAATGAGTCTATTGTCACTCTGCGATGCACCGAAGATGAATACCCTTAGAGCTTCAGGAATGCATTTGGAAAACAATAATTATGCACGGAATATTTTAAATAAATTTAAAGTTTTATTTTGATCAAAATCAGTGAGAATAAAGTAGAGACAAATTTAGCATATGGATGCAGAATCAATTTTATTTTGGGGATCGTAAGCCTATCGGCAACAATGTGTGCATAAGAAGACACAGGAAGACTAGGCCCGATGTGCCGAATTTGAGGGGCGTTCTGTTACTTTTTTAGAACTACAATCGTCTCCCATGAGTCATCGTTTATTGAAAATAATCTTTCAACTATTATTACTATTATTATTATTTTAGAGTAAATAGTAAATTAATAAAAAATAATTATATCATTGTATTTACTATTTAGTACTCATTAATAAATGGATAGGTATTTATTTTATGATGATATTTTTGATAACTAAATGTCTAATAATATTGTTTGCTTGATAAATATAAATATATAGTAATGTAAATGAATTATATACATTGATATCATGACATAATATAAATAAACCTTATCAGTATCATTAATTATCAGAACTACTTTTACACAATTAATTATGTACTTTAAAATAAACCAGAAATAGAACTTTAAGAATTAAGGATAAATAAATAACACAGAACACTATTTGCTAAAAAAATAAATATTTCAAATGATGTAGGTACCTATAGCAGTGTATCATCGATGGTAAAGGGGGTCACAGAAGCGTCCCCTTCAACAAATTACTTGTAAGGTACGATGGACCGCTAAAATTATAACCAAACATTAGTCAATATAATTCAGAATTTCGCTGAAATTAAACCTTGGTTTTGTTTTTTATATATCAATTGTTACTTTACTTTTATCAAATATACTTAATACACATTATAGACTATCTAATAAATGTGTAAAAATAATTGATTTTATTAGTTATTGTAAATGGTTATACTGTGATTAATAGCAGGCGCGGATCCAGAGGGTGGGCCCAGGCCCGCCCAAAATTTTCAAAAACAATAATTTTAATTTTGAATATTAACATTTGAGTTATTATTTTAAAATTTTTCCACGTAATTGTATTTCAATATTTTTTTATTTTTTTTTTATATTTTTTTACTTTTATTAGTAGGTACAGGACTATTTATTGAAATATTCATAACTTCATTTATATAAATGAAAATTATTCTTAATTAAATCATAATTTTACTGTATTATCTTTTGTGGTTAAATTAACGGGCCCGCCCAAAAAATCATTCCTGGATCCACGCCTGATTAATAGGTATTCTATTAGCCGATAACATAATGATATAATGTAAAATATTCTATATTCATATATATATATGTGTGTGTGTGTGTGTGTGTGTGTGTGTGTGTGTGTGTGTGTGTTTTTGTATCGCTGATTTTTTTTGTTTACTAACTACAATCACTACTTACAACCTAATATTTTATTTCAAAATATTAAAATTGTAAAAAATATTATTTATTTAAATAAAAGTATTATTTGTGATTAAAATTTTTCATGAAATAAATTACGAATTTAAACATATTCAGGGTTAAAAGTGGGATGAGTATGTAACACAATCATAGTTTACACATTATAATATATACCTATTATATACATTAGACATTATACATACAATTATATATGAAACACTTAAAACTATAAGAAGACATAATTCCTCCCTGAAATTTTTTCCCACTTTAAGTCCTGTGTAGCATGTAGCTGAAGAGCTAACATAGCGATCTACAGCTAACCAATAATCGTTAGGAAATGGCCAAGGACTTACAAAATGTATGTGTAAACAAAGGTTTAAAGTAAAATATGTATATCAAAAACAAAATATTGTGTAACTCGTTATTTTCATAGTTATTAGTGACATACCTACTAAAAGTATAAGATATTATAAATTAAAATATTTAATTTGTAAATTATTATTAAAATAATCACAATAGAATAATAAGTATAAATTTATACTTAGAAATAATTGTAAATATAATATTGACTTAATAATGAAAAATCACATTTTTAAATTTTGTCTAAGTTAATTTAGCTGTTCTAAAAAATGTTAAAGAACTATACTTAATAATTAGATAATTTATCCTGTATTTATTTTTAGTCATTGTATATAATGACTTGATTACTTGTTCAAGATTATAGTTATAATTTTAGGCAATAAATACTTAAGTAATGTAATACAGAATTAACACAATACAATTCCACATAAAAATATCTTAAGATTATAGTTACATTTTCTTTAAACTATATCTAGGTAAAGTACAATTTATATATTTTTTATAGTTATTGTTGCATATTTTAACAATATATTAATAATTGAAAAAAAAAAGGTTCATGATTAAAATTTACAGTAGTAATATAAATAATTTTAGCACAGTCTATTGATACAAAAATCCAAAATTTAAGACTAAATGATATTATTTTATATTTATTAAATTTTATATTTGCCTTTTATAATATTTTATAAATTCACAGTGAAAAGTCAGAAAAGTTTATTAAGAAACTTAGAGAAAGATCTAAACTCAAGAACGACTCCATTCATTATCATTATTTTTAATTTTTTTTTTTTTTGCAGTCATTAAGTTACAAGGTAATGTGCATTACACAACATATTTCGAAAATAATACTAAATGTTTAAACTTAAATCTAAGGAAATGTTAAATTTAATATATAATTCTGAAAGATATTGTGGAAAATTAAAATCAGTTCAATACAAGTATAAAAAATACAAAAGATATTAATTTATAACTTACAAGTTATAGTATAAGTAGTTAATTCGATTCTTCGAACGCCAGGCCTGGATAGAGCACATTATTTCTGAAATAAAATATATATCCTTTATAGTAAACACTGAATTAATTTCACAACAATTTATTCTTTATATTCATTCTTATATAACAAATTACAATTATTTAAATTATCAATATGAATATTATAATAAATATTTATTAATTTAAAAATAAATACATTTCAATATACCTGGCATTTTCAGATATGGTATTTGCAGATTTAAAATGTTGTGTCCATCGGTTTATATTAACTAAAAATGTACAGACTGAGCTTAAAAAAAATTGATGTTGATGTTCTAACCACCCATGACTACATGGCCAACTATAAAATAAAAAACAGTATTAACTAAATATCAATACAAAAACATTATATTAAATAATTAAATATTGGGTAGAATTAACAAAAATTAGTAATTATATTAATAAAGGTAATATTAATTAATAATTAATATATTACAATATAAATTCTGGATTAATTGAATTTTTTATGGATTATTTTGATGCAAGTTAACAGAATATGAAAAAGTACATTAAGTTTTATTTAATGAATTCACTATACAAATGGTAATATATTTTTAAGTATTATAGATTTGAAATATGAAATAATAATCTTTTTTTATTTTTTAATAAAATAACATTTACAATCTATAGATAAAAATATTACAATACCTAAGCAAATAGGTTAACAATATTATAATGACTTTGAACTTTTGAAGACTTGCGAAGGGAAGCTATCCAGTGATAAGACCCTTTTAAATAATAATCTAAATTATAATTTACAAATATTATACTTTAAATACCTATTAACAGGACAGCGAAACTAAAATTAGTGTAACTAACACATGCTTAGTGACCACTTTAGTCAGGGATTTTCCGATTACTTCTCCGCAAAAAATAATACCAAGTACATATATAAAAATCATAATAAAGGCTTATCATTTTATCAATTATAGTACAAATATATGTTAATCCTTATATTGATTAAAATTATTAAATTATTATTATAAAGTAAAAAATGTCAAAACTTTTAATTTGTATACAATGAAAAAATTATTATTAGTCTTATGATTAAGTTGGATTGACAAAATAGAAAATGACAAGCAAAAATAGCTAGCATGAGTTAAAGAAAGGTGGAAAACATGTAAGAGTAGGACTAAAGTGGCCAACCCCATAAATTTGGAAGCAAAAAGCTAAATAGAACATTTTTATAAAGGAAATAATATTATTTCAATAACAATTAATAGTAAAAATAAAATGTTTAAACATCATACATACATAAGTAACTTACAAATACATTTCCTTACTTAAATATTGTCCTTATTTTATTTTTTATTTAGTAATTGTACTAACCAGAATAAACTTCCGCATTCTGTAACCACTGGTACCATTAAAATATTCCAGCACATGGGAAATTCCAACATAACACATTTTTTGTACATTGCCTTCCCGTTCTTCCATGTTCAAAAACAGATATTTAGTATTAGAACAAAATAATATTGTAATATTATCTAGGCCGATATAACAGGTGTTTCACACCATGAACACTTACAAGCAAACAAATATTTTTCTGCAAATAATTGACGTACAAAGTGTTATAATTTTGATTTTGAGTATATTCTATACAAACGCTGAAATTCAACAATCCACGGAAGTCACTAAATGACAAATTAGACCAAAAATATATTATAAAGGCATGGGAACAGTAGTAGACAGACAAGTCCAACATCAGTTCTGTCGTCCACAAAAATGGCCGACACCGTTGCCCAAATAGATGGTAGCAACACAAACATGGACAGGTGTTAACGATAGCGGCAACGGCGACAAATACGCGGTGGTGTATAAAGATTACCGACAATGAGACCAAATAAGCCATAAGCATTAAACACCTGCATACGACCACGGCATATTGAGCAACGCACGACGACAATGGAAAGTGAAGAGTAACCATTGTACAGCTGCGAAAGACGAGTTGTACTGTCAGAAGGTTCATAATGAAGACTCATCGTTTCCTTATTGTTTCCTTGAGTATGCAAATCAAATTCACACAATGACAGAAAAACGAATGAATCGAAATTGACGGCACTTGTAAAACGTTGTTTAGTTGCGGAAAGAAAAGAAAATAACCTCTACTTTTGTTGACGTGTACAGTTACCAAATATCCAGGAGGGCAGTAACCAGTTTCCCTAATACCGAATGACCACGAACGTTTGCCTGATGACCCTAATCGATATCGGAAATGATCGTACGCCGTCAACCTCCCTACCGGTGGTGACATCGACGTATACCTAACCTGTACCAGTGTCGGTAGTTATGGGGGTAGATGTGTGATTCCAACGCATTTTTTGTCCGTTGATTGGGCCATTCTGCCAACTCAAAGCAATCCTACAGACCAGTCGTTATGAATTGAAGCGCGAATACTACACCGCTTCAAATTGACCCATCTAATTTGTAAAAGGTGATTCGTGATTTAATATTGCTGCCTAATATTATATTACAATACTATTACCTAAATATTTAAACAGATAAATAAAACAAAAATAAATTGATACTCCATATTGTCGATAATTTAAGTTATATAATTTCGTCAAACAAATGCAATGTAACATAATAGAAAACGAAACACAGTTATTTTATCTTTAACTGAATTAAATTAAATCAAGAATAAAACACAATTTTTTTTTATCAAAATATATAAATTAAATTTAACCTTTTCAGCTATTTATACCACGATTTTGTTCACACCATTTTATGGCAAACAGTTGTTATTTGAGTATATGACTCAAAAGTTAATGAGAACAATTCATTACACATAAACATAATACATCGTCATAATAATTTAGAGAAAACAGTGCTCGAATTTTGAGGTTACGAATGATAGCGGAGTCCATTTAATTTTTTTTTTTACTGGAACGAGTGGATAATTTTAAACGGTAAAAGGGTAGCAAAAGCTAATGATCAAATTAATTTTTCTTTAAAATAAATGTAAATTTTAAAAAGATTAGTACATAGCTACTTCCATTAATTAATTGGAAAAGTGGTATAGATTTTACATTTTAAATATTTTTGATTTTAGTGTAGACTAATATGTTTATTTGGTGGCACGTTTGTATACCTTTTACCGTTCCTCTAATCCCGTTGTTTGCGATGGTTTCTCGACCACTTCCTTTCACTTTACGCAATAACTATTCTATCATATTTAAATTATTTATGTTATCCTTATTTGTTTGATAATTATAAGTTATAACTAATATTTGGTTTTTTAAATGACAAGTAAATTTATGAACTATGGATTTAGATGAATATATTATTACCTACAGCAAAAATGTAGTATTTTTATGAATTCTGCAGTGTGTGAGGATTAAGCACTCTATTTATCTATTTAAATAAATATAATACTTAAAATTCAACTCTTAATTCATTAGAATAAGTTCACTTTTTCTCATTCAATGCTTGAGCATTAATAATATTATATTATATTCATAAATCTATTATGGATAAATATAAAGCTAATTTGTACGTGAACACTAAAATATTTACTCGTCGCAAAATATGTAAACGTTGGTGTTTTTGTGAAGGTTCTTTATTTAACAAATTTTCAGTTAAAGATTACTAATGCACTTAATTTTGTATATGATATCGTATCAAGTTGTTCAAATACTAATTACAAATAATAAAAATACATAATTTCTATATTTTTCTCTACATTCATAACTTAGGTTTTCAATCAAAAAGTACAATCAGTGACTTTTAAAAATAAATTATTTAACTAAATATTGTCTGTTAATAATATAAAATATTAAGATGTCTAAACTTAAATTTAACCACCACATTAACAACGTTATTAAACGTATTCACAGATCAAACGAAATCTTGGGTTTTATTACTCAGAATTTTGCTGACTTTGCTATTAAACATGCTTTAAATCCTTTTATTGAACATTCTATTTTAAAATATAGTTCAATAACGTCTCCAAATCAATTAGGTCATGAATGTTAATTCTAAAAACATCAACAAAAATTATTACCTACGCGTCTTTACATTAAAATGTCTTCTATTTTGTCTGTTCTTAACCTTGAAATTTTACAACAACGTCGTTAGTTATTACCTACTTAATACACTTGTAATTTTCATTGATAATATTGAGTGTCTCAAATTCATAAGTTGTTTTTACTGTCATATTCCTACTCATAATACTCGATTTAAAAATACATTTTATTAGAACATGAAATAAATTAATTAGTATAACACTCATTAATAGAATAATGAAAACTCATTGACCTTATATCCTTGTTATACCTTATATTACTAATTTTAGTAAAAATAAAAAACGGAAACAAATTAAAAATTGATTTGTTCATCCCACCAATAACTTCCAGACGTAAATGACTCCACTTAATAACAACGAAAATATGTAGTTTAAATGTAATTATTTTTAAAAAATTCATACATATAAACATATTATATAGCATATATTTATTAATAGTTAAATAAGTTTAAAAAAATTAGGTTAGTATTATTCATTATTTGGACCAGTAACATGTAACGGGACAAACTCAATACACATATATGTCGACAAAGGGACGAAAGAAATCGAACCTAATTTCAGCAGTCAGGCCTGGTGTCGAATTCAGGGGGGGCTGTAACGAGGCAAACCTGATACACACAAATACATCGAATACATAACGACTATATAGGGAAGTACTAACAAAACACAAGAAAAGGAAGGACAGTTGAACACTCGGCAGAGAGCGCTGATGATCGACCAATGAGGGAGAGTGCGCTCACATCGAAAAAACCTATTAATACGTACTGAGACAGATAAAATGTCAAATGATCAGTTCCAGCCATACCATTAAGATGTCAATATCATCTCCAGTTTGAAGTCTTGAATGTGGACCTTACGAAACCAGCTATCAGCATCGAGCGACACATGAATATCCATTAGCGCTAATCGATCGACGAACAAGCACGTAAAACCGTAATTTTCACGGCAAATTATTGGCATACTCCGCCTTAGTGTTTGACCGCTGACTATCGAAGGATTGTTCATTGACCGTAAAGACCGCAATCAACGGCGACACTGACGACTGCGGCAATCGACGATAAAAGCACCGACCATTTTTTACACCTGTTCCATAAAATTGCCATCTATTTGAATAATTGCCTTATTTATTTTGATCTAATTTAATTTGCCTTTATCGAACACATTTATCTGAATGTGTAATTCGACAACCTATTCTCCCCCGACCTAATAATCTCCGTTCATCCTTACCCGGAAGTAGGTTCAGATACTCTCTGGTATTTGCCGGAGGTTAAAGAGAATTTAGAGAGATAATTGTAAACTACGATAACACTAGCTGGATATCCCCGGTTTATTTTGTATAAAATTTAATATGTATACAAGTAAAATAAATTAAAAGTAAGTATTCATTAATATCATATTATTCATACTGTATTACACTTTAACTATTTATTTTAAGCACTAATAGTATACGCATTGTACATATTATACATATTACATATCATAGATTAATACGTATATCATCGAATTGGCAGTCACCGATGTCGATCAGTTATTAATAAATTATAACATACTGTCATACTTATCATACATTTTAATAATAATTTTACTGTATACATTGATTTACAAACCACAGGAGAAGGGAAACTTTTTAATAACTAATAATTTATTTTAATTTTTTTGAAATTTTATTAGTAATAAATTTGTAGATCAGATAATTTATTTTTTGTACCTGCTATTTAGGGGTTAGGTTTAAACCCCCAAACCCCCCCCTACGTTCGCCCCAGGTAAGCACAAATATTAACAGTTACTTTGTTTATTGTTGTTACACTAATTAATAATTGCATATTTTAATAATCCAATGTAATATTATTATAAAATGTTAAAATTACAATAAGAAAAAAGTTATTATAAAAACATTAATTAATTTTCATTTATTTTGTAATACCTTTCAATTTCCATTGAAATCATACTCTGTACTGCTACTGCTTAAGTCTTCCATGACGTTATAAGTATTTTCGTTTTTTTTTTTTTTTTTGTACTGAGTTAAGAAATTAATTATCTTTGATGTTCTATGTTTTGTTAAATATTTAAATACCAGTCGTCATTTTTAGAAATATGAAATAAACAAGTTAGTAATAAGGACAATAATATATATAACTATATAACAATCATATTATTATTATCACGTGTTCTCAGCGAACAAATGTACAATTAGAACTATTTTGATGTTTGACAACTACACTATCAAACATTTATTAAAAAAAAAAAGTGTCTGGTGATTTTACATTACGCTTTGAGTTTTGACTTAGTAAAAGAAATAGGAAATTACCCGTCATTCATAATATATCTTATATTTCTATAAAATATTTACAATATTTAAAAAAAATTATTTCATGTTATTATTTTATTTTACTTTATAAATTCTCGTTAAGTTTAATGAAAACCAAAGTCAAACAAACATTACTTTATATTGTTTACAATAGATAATGAAAATTAATTTTTTTACCATTTACGAAATATGTAATTATCTGTTCTAATCTAGTACTCATACGTATCAAACTACCAAAATGTTAATTTAACTTTGAATGTTATAGAACACAACATATGATGGTACAAAGAATACGTAATGAACTAATAACAAATTTAAAATAAATTATCAATAGGTAAAATGAACATGATTATATGCCATTATAATATGGTATGATTTAAAATTTTTCATCTTGATAATATTTCAGCTTGTTTTGATACGCTTTAGATCGAAATCTAGAATCTTGAATTAGAATTGTACAATACAATGTTTGATAAAGTTAAAAACCTGAAAGCCGAATTCCTAGTTACCTACGTTTTTTCTTGTCTAATGTCTATTGTGTTCAACATATATAATAAAAGACAGTAAAACACAAGTATTGTTAAGACAATATTAGAATACAATAAAATACTAATTAATTACAAAAAGTTAATACTAACTATAGAATGAATCATAAACATAAGGTTAAATTACAAATCTAAAATGACTAGTCAATAAATTTTGTATGAACCATTATAGTTTATAAGTATATAAATATTAGTACATTATTAGTAATAAACAATAAACAACAAATAAGAAGAAACAGAGAACATCCAACATATATATCACATTACTTTAGTACCTTCTAAAACAAATAAAACATAATGATTAATAATTTTACATTATTAAAAAATTTCAACATTTTATACTACCATATAACATTTATTTTACTGCCCAACAATTATATTATAATGATATTTCTTAGTATTAATACCTTCATATTATCAGCTATAAATTCAGTTATTAAAGATTTTTATTTCAGAACTGCAAACATATCATTCATTCATGCAATTTTTTTTCTAGATGTCTGTTTTTTTTATTTAAATATTTGTTTTTTTTTGTCTCAAGTTTTGAACTATTTTCTTAACATTTTTCAGATTTCTTGATGACCGTTTAGGAGTTCCAAAATCAAATGATGTAAAATCGCCATTTCTACTTGTGTTGTAGACTCTTTTTTCTTAAGACACCTGACAAAATGTCAAACAATTTTAATAATAATACTAAAATTATTATTATATAAAAAAACAAGGTATCAAAAAAGATAACATATACATACATGTTTGGAGAATACTCATAGAATACATTTTTCTTTGTTTTCATGGGGGTCGAACAGAATAATCAACAGGACTTTCACACGTCTAAATGTTAATTGATAAAAATATAAAATATTCACATCTCAGTTCACCTATCATTAATATAAATTAAATTATAAATGTTAAATATACATATAATACATACTTATGCATAGTTATAGATGTGGAAGGAATGGTGATATAATTTATGGATCTAGGCAGTCTGGTATACTTGCAAAGAACTAAAATATAATATTATATATTTAATACATTAAACAGTAGTAAACAACATTATCTGAACATACTTATCATCAATAATAAATAATATTAATATATTATAAATAGTGAAATACATAATACATACTCATGCATAGTTATAGATGTAGAAGGAATAGGTGATATTAATGGATTTGGAATATTTTTAGTTGAACTAAAATAAAATAATCTTGGATAATATTTTACATGTTTATCAGTTATTGATAAATAAATAATATTCTTACGGTGATGGAACAGCAGATGGTTTGAACATTTTTCTACTATAACTAAAATTATAGCATCCTAAATCAAAATGATTACTACACACTGATTGGTTAGTTGTAGCTTTTGATATACCCAAGGAATCACACCATGTATTCCTCTTTATTTCTTTTTTTGGAAATCTAAACCAAAACAATTTCAACAATATACTTATATATTTTCAAGTAGGGATAATATTAATAACAAAAAGAATACTCACAAATGAAATGATACATTTTCTTTATTATCTTTAGAAAACACATGACAAAAAATACATGTTCAAACCACGCCAAAAAATCGAAATTAAAAAATAAATAAACTGATTCAATTAATTTTCAATTCAGTAAGGTACAGTCGGTAGAGAAATATTATATTATTTAATTTAAATAAAATAATAATAATAATAACTATTTTGTTTAAATAAAAACCGCCAAACCTATTTGTTTATTTATCATCATATCACATAGATATCAGCATAGATAATATATTATCTATGGATATCAGTTATCATTATGAAATAAAATAAATGATAATACCCCTTGCTAAAGTGAGAACACTATATAAAAGCAGTCTGTCTCTCATCCACATTCCGGCTCACAAAATCTGTTGTTAATATAGGAATGGCATAATATGCCAAAGTTTATAATATTATCTATAAACCTTGGGCATATCCATTCTATTATTGACTATGGTTATATTATTCTGTGATAGTAGTTTAAAGTGATAGAACCTAAATGATAACACCATGATAAAATCTAAACAACACTCAACCATTAATGATATCATCTATGCAGTCAACAACACGTGTTATTTTAATATTATTAATTTTTAAATTTTTTATAATATTTTTTGTTATACTGTTTAAAAAAAAATGGGTAAAAAACGTAGGCGTACTGACGAAGAAACCGAATTTGATTTGACCAGAAAAGCCAAAGAAGTAAAAGACGATAATGAAAAACGACTTATTGTTATTCTAGAAAATGCACAGTTGGAAACTGTTAAAGTAATTTTATTTAGATATTGATTTATTACTTGAAATCGTAATTTTTAACTATAATTTACTTTATAAAATACAGGTAGGAAAGTCTTTTGAATTACTAAACCCTGATGAACATTCACATATATTACGTAAAAACGGCCGAGAGATAGGAAATTGTAGACCTGACATTTCTCATCAGTGTCTATTGATGTTATTTGACAGCCCACTAAATCGTGCTGGTCTTCTTCAAGTGTACATTCACACAGAAAATAATGTTCTTATTGAAATAAATCCACAAACACGAATCCCTAGAACATTTAAACGTTTTGCTGGACTAATGGGTAATAATTACTATTATAATAATACATAAAATAATATAATAAGAAATTTATTTTAATATTTTTTTTTTTT
>NW_020271543.1:0-7871 GCF_002803265.2 Melanaphis sacchari | reverse complement strand
GTTCTAATAAAGGAGAGACAAGTATAGCTCACAACTGTTCAAACAAATTAAATAACAAATATAATGTGTAATAACACCCAAATTAATAACAATATATCAATATATTTTACACTTAATATTCTTTAAATTTAAATATTCAAGTAATGATAGTAAAACTATTAAAAATTAATATGTGTATGATATTTATATAATTAATGTACCTTGCATCCAAGAAGGTGCAACTTGACTATTAACCACGCTCTGCTACCCAAATGTTTCGCCCTAGTCACTCCTGCCAAGGCGGTCGGTGTCTAGGACTTGCACCTAAATGAATGGGACGAGTACACAATCTACTAATCGAATATAAACTAAATAATAACGAATGAAATCAATTAACATATATTGGCATAAGAATATAATAGGTAATAAATAATAATATAATAATAATGTCACTGGAGTGATCAGCCACCAGTGAACACAAACAATATTAGTTATAAAACATTAAATGACAACAAGCTAAAATAGCGGGCGAACTGCTCGTAACAAATTATATAATATTAAAGGGAGAATGAAATCCACAACCACGTGGACTGCGGAACTGCAGGAATCACCAATCAATCTTGATCACACATGAACTGCTACTGAACTGTAGTACAAAATTGACGAACTGGCTGGACGAGAAGATGTATCGACGGCAGCCACAAGTTTAATAGAAAAATCTAAGAAAACTATTTGATGCCGAACTGGCTAATAACGATGATCGGAGCACAATCAAATATCACGAGCTGTGTGTAAAAACCGTATACGAACAACAAAACATTGTTTTGCAATATGGCGAACGGCCGACTCGTCCGCGTAACGGTGTTTATCCGCCGTCTCGAGCTAGACCGGGAGGGAGGTAGAGGGAGCGTCCTCCGCCAGTGTCACCAACGACGGACAGTGGGCACAGCCGCCCAAGCATAAAGTGACCAAGTCCGAACATACTCCCCCTTGGGATACACAGCGGGTATCACAACATGGAACTCGGACTTAGGGTGATGTAGAGCTTGATATGTATTTGGAACGGCGTGCTGGTTTGG
The DNA here is from genome assembly GCF_002803265.2 of Melanaphis sacchari. Lineage (NCBI taxonomy): Eukaryota > Metazoa > Arthropoda > Insecta > Hemiptera > Aphididae > Melanaphis > Melanaphis sacchari. The sequence continues at coordinate 6,813 of NW_020271543.1, read as the reverse complement.
ACGAACTGAAACAGCGAGCTGCTAACATCGGAGCGGAACTGGAATCCGAATTTAACGGTCGAACTGACTCGAGCGGGAGTCGCAGTGACTTCTACGGTAGAACTGACCTTGATGTAAGTCGTAATGACTTCGACGGTAGAACTGACCTTGATGTAAGTCGTAATGACTTCGACGGCGGAGCTTACGTGGAGCGCAAGTCATCTTGACTTCGTTGGCGGAGCTGTCTTGATGCGGATCCATACCGTCACGGAGATTGAACTGGAGCTGTTCAGGTGATGATAGAGCTTATCTGAACTTGAGGGGGGAAATACATTTTTTTTTTTTTATAATAATAACAATAACGAGCAGTTACCAGGTATACATTTTAATAATGAAACAAAATTAATTAGAACAATAAATGACAATAACAACCATAAAAATAGCTAAGTTATTATAATATGATTATATAACAAATAATAAAAGCAAATTACTTACAAAATGAATCATTGTTGGTGCCGAACTAAACACCAACCACGTAACAGCGAAACTAGAGCGAACATGGGGTAAAGATAAACATCATACACAAATAAAAAATTAAAAAATGAGCCTTGAGTAGACTGAACTGTCTCTCCTTCACTAATTATATAAAACAGAATTTATTATTATTGAGTGGGAAGCGGAACCAATTTCACTACAGGTCTAGTAGTGAGGCCTTGTCTCGTGAGCAATTTAACTACTCTTACGACACCGTCTGAACCGGGTAGAAGCTCTTGGATTCGACCCAACCTCCACACTAACGGGGAAGAGTTATTGTCCTTGATAATTACTAACTCACCTAGTTTAAGATTCTCTTGGTTAACTAACCATCGTCCTTTGGTCTGTAGAGTATGCAAATACTCGTTGGACCAACGACGCCAGAACGATTGAAAAACCTGGTGGAGGAACTTCCAACGGTTTTTGAGATTTGTCGAGCTGACGGAGATCTCTGGTTCAGGCACTGCACACAAGTGTCTACCAACAAGAAAATGACCAGGGGTAAGACAATCTAAATCATTCGGGTCATTAGACGACGGCGTTAACGGCCTAGAATTCAATACCGACTCTATTCTACACAAAATTGTCGTGAACTCTTCGTACGACAGAATCTGGTTACCGACTACCCGAACCAACAAGAGCTTAGTGGAACGAACAGCGGCTTCCCAGAGCCCACCAAAGTGGGGAGCACTAGGCGGATTGAAATTCCAAGAACAAGCAAAAGCGGAACTGAGCTGATCGCGGTTTTTAGGGTCATTAATTAGGTCAAAAAGCCTTTTCGACGCTCCAACAAAATTAGTCCCACAGTCGGAATACACTGCCGACGGCATTCCTCGCCGAGCCACGAAGCGGTCGAACGCTGCCAAGAAAGCATCTGTGGACAGATCTGTCACTAGCTCAAGGTGAACTGCCTTGACGCTCATACATACAAACACTGCAATATAGACCTTATATTGCCGTGCCTTTCTTAGGTTAGTTTCCTTTATAAGAAGCGGACCAGCATAATCAATACCTACGCAGGCGAAGGGATGACACTGTTGGACTCGAAAGTCAGGTAAATCAGACATTATTGGTTGCGGGTTGCGAGCGGACAACCTGACGCAAACAGTACATTCACTAATGGCACGACGGATAACATAACGATCGCCTACGATCCAAAACTGTCTACATATTAGATCTGACATGAGACGAGGACCAGCATGACAAGCGAACCGATGCCAATGTCTTGCAACGAGCAATGACAAATGAGAGGATTTGGACAATAGAATAGGAAACTTGCGTCGATCTGACAACAAGGAATGACGAAGGCGACCGCCCACCCGAATGACGCCATTTTTATCTATAAACGGTGATAGACGAGCCAATGGACGAGAAGAGATAGACTGACCAGATGATAGCTCTCGGAGCAAAGCCTTAAAAAATATAGCTTGCGAGCATTTGACGATCGCTAATAGCGCATCATTATAATCATAGAAAGAAATAAAACTTGTATCTACAGGAGTCTTGCGGTATAGTTTTACAAGACGTTGTAAGCGAACAACAACCCGCAGCATGCGATTTAATGATGAAAATCGCGAAAACCATTCATTTACCTCCCCCGTCATTTCGACAAAACAAGACACCGATCCTGAAACCTCGGGTAGCTGATTCGATGGAATCAGTTCAACCTTGGATGACCAACTTTCACCGAACTGATGTAAAAAGGAAGGACCCGTCCAATAGAGGTCACACTGAGCTAGTTCTCCAGGGCGTAATCCTCGGGAAGCACAATCAGCTGGATTTATGCTAGTATTGACATAAAACCAACGACAGAGAGGCAACAACTCTCGAATTTTGTTAACTCGATTTGAAACAAAAATCTTATAAGACATATGTGGTGTTTTTAACCACGATAATACCACCAACGAATCTGACCAAGCGAAAACATTGTCGATAACGAGCTGAGACGACAAAGTGCTTTGTATACGACTTAACCAGCGAGCAAGTAATCCAGCAGCACATAATTCAAGACGAGGTATGGACATAGGTTTGGTGGGAGCTAATTTGGTTTTACTGCCTAGCAAGAACACCGAAACTTGGTGATGACGATCGGACACACGCAAATAAATAACAGCAGCATAACCTTTGTTTGACGCATCTGCAAAGCCACACAACTCATATCGGGAACCTTCCGATGTACCAACGAACCTCGGTACTCGAATCGCAGATAAACAATGTAAATCTTTAACAAACGACATCCAAGAATTTTCTAATGCTAATGGAAGCCGTTCATCCCACGAAACACCGGCCTGCCAAACGCACTGCAGTTGATGTTTAGCATAAAAGATCACTGGAGACAAAAAACCGAGAGGATCAAAGATCCGAGCGATAACTGATAACATACTGCGTTTTGATGACACAAACTTAGTCGAACTGACGTTATAGTTGAAGGTATCATCATCGGGATTCCACTTCATACCCAAAACTTGAACTGAAAGGGTATCACCATCGTTGAACGGCAGCGAGCCTACTGCCCTGTCCTCCGGAAGTATGTTCTCCAACAGCTGAGGTGAATTACTCGCCCACTTCTTCAGTTCTAGACCGAACTGGCCAAGAATATTGATCAAGTCGCTTTGAAAAGCCTGAGCATCACTAATGCAGTCTGCACCAGTGCATATATCATCCATGTAGGTCTGGTATAATAGAGCCGACTGGACTAATGGGTACTGTTCACCATGACTGATGGCAATTTCCTTTAATACCCTTAACGCCAAATAGGGAGCGGAGGCGACACCATATGTGACAGTGTTCAATTCGAACTCTTGAATCTTGTCATGAGGTGAAGACCGCCACAAAATGTGCTGACATCGTCGGTATTCTGGAGCTAACCAAATCTGCCGATACATCTTGCAGATGTCCGCAGTAAAAACAATTGCATGAAGACGGAATCGAAGCAGAATATCTACTATATCCTGCTGGAGCTTCGGACCCACTAACAGAGCGTCGTTGAGTGAAGTGTTTGATGGAGGTCGAGCTGACGCGTCGAACACCACTCGGAGCTTGACGTTGTTACCCTCCATCTTGCGAACTGCATGATGAGGCAGAAAATAAACACCAGGGGATTCCGCAACTGACATATGGCCAAGCGACTCATAATCTGCCATGAACTGCCTATATGCAACGTACAATGCTTCATCCCGTATTAATTTACGCTCCAGATGCTCAAAGCGAATTAGAGCCATTTGGCGCGAGCCACAAAAGGTTGACGACGTGGGTGGAACACGAAATGGAAGCGGAACTACAAACCGACCCGAACTATCGCGGTAAGTTTCCCGTACAAAGATTTCTTCACATTTTCCTTCTTCGGTGAAAGACAACGGCACTTCTTCCGGCTCTTCGACTTCCCAAAATCTTTCAACTAAAGATTCGATGGACGTAGCTAGTAACGAAGTCATGATCTGTGGTGGAACCGGCGACGGATGGGAATCAACCGGACCAAGAAGAATCCAACCGAAGATGGTCTCGAGAGCAGTGGGAAAACCGGTACCCAAATCTTCTCTACCACTGCGGAGCACTCGCGGAAAAACGTCGGCTCCAAGCAGTAACTCGACCGGAGCTGGCGAGTCAAACTTGGGGTCAGCTAAGTTGAGGTGAGAGCACTTGTCCCGAACGAAGGTAGGTAGCTGAACTGCTGGTAATGAACCGGTGATCTTGGGCATTGACCAAGCGTCTAAAACTATGGTACCACTATCGTCGACTAATTGTATGCTGATCTGCACTTTGCCATCGATGGTCTGCACGGATTGCCCTGCTATTCCAGACACTGGTACTGTCCATGGTTCACGACGTAGACCTAAGCGCTGAACACATGCGGATGAGATGATACTCACCTGTGAGGCAGAATCAATTAAGGCCCGAACTGGACGTGAACATCCAGCTATGTCAAGAACGTTGACCGAAGCTGTTCCCAATAAGACTGAACGAGATCGTTGAGAATCAACTAACAATGCAACCGGAGCTTTGGGCGCAGACGATTTAGCGTGGGAATTATCCCGATGTAGCAGATGGTTATGACGACCATGGCAAATGGAACACGACGACTTGCATTTATTGGCCCAATGATTATTGCCAAAACAAATCATACACAAGCGATGCTTACTCACTAGAACGTAGCGATCATCAACAGACAATTGTTTAAACGTGGGGCACGACTCTAAAGAATGCGAATTACTGCACTGTAAACATCGTCTGGCTTCTTCACCCTGCTTATTAGCGACTAAAGCCACTGGAGAACCCTGATGTCCCCGAAAAGCTTTCGCACCCTGAACTTTCGCGTTGGATGATTTGGGCAGATTTATGACCGCCTTTGTCTGGGTCTTCGGTGTGGAATGGATCTGAGCTGATCCGGAATTTTCCAACACCTCTACCCGATCCTTGACAAAACAGAGCAAATTGTCCACCGTAGGAAAATCGACCGTATTACCCTGTTCAAACAGACGACGAGTAGTTGGTGGCAAACAGCGAACAGAAATCGTAAATAACAGAAACGAACCGATATCAGTTATATTTAAAGACCTGAGCAAGGCTATGTTTTCGCAGAATGTATTTAAAAAATTTATTAATGCGGCCGGAGACTCTTGTTGATTATTCGTAGCGGTTAACATTTCATTAACTAAAGTGGTCGCTAGCTGCCGAGGCTTGTCGTATCTTTGAACTAAAGCGGACCAAGCAAGCTCATAGGTGGATTCAGAAACAGTAATACCTTTCACTACCTCATTAGGACCAGACTGTAGACAACCTAATAAATAATAGAATTTTTCAATGTTACTGAGATGAGCTCTCCGACCTACTAAAGTGGTAAACCGATCCCTAAAATCGGGCCACGATTGCAAACGACCATCGAAAGTAGGTAATGGAATCTTTGGTAACTGAACGCTGGAACCAGAGGATTCTGTACTGGCAATAACGGGACCCACCTGAGCTGTTGGATTCACCATTAAGCCAGTATTATCACCATCAAGCTTATCAACGACACTAGTCTCACTGACCAAACCAAGACTATCTGAACTAGATTGGAACTTGTTAACCAAAGCTTTAGCATTTAGAAAGGTACTGTGAACCTCCAACTCTACATTATTTGAAAATTCATCATCATTACCCAGCTCAATCATAGCTTCCAACAGGGAATCATTTTCGAGGGTGAACTTTGTCCAATAGCTGTGAAGATCCTCAGCAGCTAAAAGAAATTTTGGAATGATAGAGCTATCTGTTGAAGCATTGAGGCCTAAAGAATAGATTGCTTCAATATGACTTGCAGCAGCATCACGTCTCCTCATTGCACGCTGTTTATCACGAGTAAGTCGTTCAACGTCAGCCATGACGACACAATAAAAAAACTAAAAAGAATACCAATAAAATGCTAGTGCAAAATAACTATCTACTAACGACAAAGGAAAAGCTTTCCGCAAGAAAATAATATGAAATTTAAACAAATAGTGCTTAAGAGTTAAGAAATTAACATTAAACAGAAAAGAATGACTAGTTATAACAACAACACATTAATTCAAACCTCACTCTTTCAGAAAAAAAATTGAAATAATAATAACAAATTTAGCTACTCCTAACTCATAGCACAAAACAATGAATAATTAATAATAAAAAACCAAATGTAACAACAACAAAAGAAACTATTTAACAAAATGTCAATATAGAAATATTATATCAACGTTAACCTTATAGTAATAACAATCTTAAATAATATCAAAGAGCTGTAAAATTATAATCTATCAAGTAAGCCACTCTCCTCAATAATGTTAAAATAATAATAATCAAGCAATATAATATTATAAAAATATATCCAAAAAAATAGAACTTATTTAATGGTTAAAAAGGTACGAACTGTACTTACATTTACTAAATATCAGACTTGAATAATAAATATTACAATATTCAACTAAACTAAACTAATATTATAATATTATATTGCTCCAATAACACTAACAAATGAATCAAATAAAATTTAATAAAGGAGAGACAAGTATAGCTCACAACTAATTCAAATTAAATTAAATAACAAATATAATGTGTAATAACACCCAAATTAATAACAATATATCAATATATTTTACACTTAATATTCTTTAAATTGAAAATATTCAAGTAATGATAGTAAAACTATTAAAAATTAATATGTGTATGATATTTATATAATTAATGTACCTGTGCATCCAAGAAGGTGCTGCAACTTGACTATTAACCACGCTCTGCTACCAAATGTTTCGCCCTAGTCACTCCTGCCAAGGCGGTCGGTGTCTAGGACTT
>NW_020271542.1:0-14632 GCF_002803265.2 Melanaphis sacchari | reverse complement strand
TTACAAATTTAAATAAAACTAGCTTTAAAACTTAAATCTAAAAAAAAACCATTTAACTTAAAATTGAAAAATGAAATTAGAATTTTTAGCAAAGTAGGTACATTAATTATTTAATATCTGTAAACTGTATAGCCTAAAAATGTTAATATAAATATTCAATAACAAAAAAAATATATCAGAAGATAAAAAAGATAAAAAGAAATTCTAAATACTTATAACATTAATTATAAAGGAATATTTAATAATATATCTGTTTTTAACTTTCAACTTACTAAAACTACTCATAGTTTGTTTGTTGTTGTATTCTGAAGTAGAAATGGTTCGATCAAAATCTGATATTATCTTGAAATACATTAAGATACACAGTAAATACACAATATTATTATATAATATGAAACAATGTTACTTGTAATTTGTCTGGGCCGTCCATCACCAGTCGTTCAATCTTTGTGTTGACATCATTTTCACATCGGATATGAACTGTGGAGGCAAATCTTTGTTTGATCTAGAGAAATACAAGTATTTTATTAAATATAATAATTATAAACTCTTTACCTATAACACAGTCAATAAAAGTAGATGAAAAATACATAGAACATACCTCTTCAATGAACTTCATGGTTGTACAGGAACGTGAAATAATGATGAAAGAATTCGCACGGCGCGTACAGTAATTGATCAAGTGAGCTTACACGGTAATCAATTATAACTGTAACAATAATAACACAATTATAATATTATGAGAACAGTACAAGCAACAAGTGTACAATGTCCGTACTACAAAATGAAACTTCTTCAAAACTCAGTCGTGTGAAACTATGAATGCGGTGACAGCAAGCTGTAGTCAATGACGAGAAATCTTCAACGATTTACAGCGAAAACGATCGAATGTTCGACTGGGCGATTCGATTTTCGATCTTTAATTAACAACGTCGATATCGGAACCGTCAATGTCCGTTAGGATTTATAAGTGGCCGATAAAACTATTATTGCAAGTAGGTACATACGTTTTAATTGGAAATAATCGCAAGGCACAGTCGTCACGTAGAGTAAAAAATTACCAAGCAAATGAATCCATAGAATTAACTATTAAGATTAACAGCCGCGGTCACCGACACACCGTCATCCGTCACGCGGGAGATAAGACGATGAGATTATGGTAATGTGTACCTACGTGGCTATATCTTACAATAACAATATTCTAATTACTATAATTAGATGTTACCTACCTATAAAATAATTTTTAATTTTTAATCGTTGTCTTCACTCCCCGTCACTACTGGTGCTGTCTGCCTGCTCCTCCGTTCAAAATACAAATATGCACTAACGCACGGTTATGCTATAATCAGTGACAAATACATGCGGGACTGTTCTGGAGGAGTGGAGGATGGCTAACCTTTCTAATTTCTGGAATCCTAAACATCAACGAATCCCCTTCAAACATTACACAAGCGATACAAGTAATACATGTTTATAATTGTAAAAACTAAAAAATAAAGCTTTAAGTCCCTCTCAGAGAATTTTGACTATTTGACATTATTTTTTTGATTAATTGTATTTACACATAATATGAATATGTAACGATAAATCATCGCGTTATCCAAATGATGATAATAATAATAATTAATAGTTATTTTATTAATTGTTGCCCATATTCCCACCACTTTGACATAACATGCATAATTTGAAATTTGTATAGTAATAATAATGTACTTTGGACTCAACAACGAGTCATTACTGAGTCATTCCATGAGTTTGGACTTGACATTTATTATTTATTTAATTTATCTTTTTATCGACAGCCGCGTTATCGACATTCAAAATGAGCATGTCAGATATCCTCGATTTTCCACGAAAATAATATTTTTTTTTAAACTTTTTTTTTTTTTTGCAGGGCATTAAATATTTAAAAATGTGAAGCAAAATAACATTTAATGTCACTAATGAACACACTGGATCACCAATTAAGATGCATTTTTAAATAGGACGACATAAGCTATAAATTGTAGTTGGTTATAATTTATAGGTACCACAGATTAAGATATACCAACTACTTATATATTTTTCAGTAATCTAGATAAATTGTCTTAAAATACACCATGATTTACATTTTTTATTGTTAAATAACACAAAATCATAATGAGGACCAATTGCTGTTCACAAAAAGCATTTATTTCGCGGGAACCAATTTTTTTGAATAAAATCGATATGAACATAGTTTTGTATTAAAGATATTACTATTCTATTTTATATCTAATTGATGTTGTATTTACAGCCATGATGCCCGTGAATATACCTAAGAGTCCTAAGATATCTAGAAAATGTCTTATAAACTACAGTTAACTATCTGGTCTGTGAGTATTGAACAATAGGTACCTATATCTACATGACTATATGATGGCTATCACTTATCTTCCTACTTTATAGGCGAGTCTGTAAAATTACAAAATAAATAATTTATAGATATACTATACATTAAAAAATAAGTAGAAATTTAAATGGTTATAGTTTAATCATACACGACATACCCAAATAATCAATACCTTTAATATGCATATAAGGTATATAGGTCCGCAAGTGTCGGGTATAAATATGTATCTTTAATATCCTGCTATTAGTGCTACTGTGTATAATATCCATCCTTATTACTAGCTCTTGTATCGTTATATTCTTTCCTTGATTTATTCGAAATAGTATACCTATGTAAGTAGTCAAACAAATAATGAATACTGAATAACATCCAATTAGTACTTAGTTACCATGATAACATAACGAAGACTTGAACTACTAAAATATTATATGACTTGACAGTTGACATTACAAAAAAAGACCGCGATCACAAAGTTGTAATATTTACTAAGTTCGTACTAATAATATTATACAAAATTTTAGTTACAAGTAAGCCATTTAATCATGTTTTGATTTGTTAGTTAAAACAATATTATATGCTAGTAATTTTATCTCTCTGTATTAAAATGCACAGTACACTTTTCCCCATAAAATTTTTTCTAGTATGTAAAAACAATAAAAACTATTCTAATTTATATTCTTATGACTAATCTTATTAGTTCATACTATGATAACAGCTACACAATTATCATTTATCAATATACTAAGTACATATGACTTACCTAGTGGTTTTAACTTTTAGTGTTTTATTATTTATATGTTATACCTATATTGACTATTATGAATTTATAAGTACAAACTACAAGGTACCTATCTACTTAGTACTTCTGTTTCAATAACTTATCGTCATTATTTATATTAATTATATTTAAACATTATTATAATTTATAATCTATATTAGTATAGATATATAGGATTTTATTGATTATTTGCTTATTATATTTTTAATTTCTTACATGTAAATTAAATTTATATATTAGCTTTTAAATTCTAAGTTCGTATTCGCTGTAGAATAAGTTGAAGGCAAACTGCTGCAACTGAAACATAAATATGATATTATTTTATTATATTATTTATATTCATAAATACTACATAGGTATAAATGCATAATGTTAATTCGATAGGTATTTAATTATATTTAATTATATATTACCTAACATATGAAGCTATGACTCGTGAATCGTGCCGTCGTGGGATAGTCTATAATTTCTACTACAAAGAAAGAATACGTTCAATTATATCTAAGTAGTTGAAATTAGAATCCATTTTAACAAATATATTAGCCGTATTTGCACTAAACTATAAGTATAATACATAATTAATGTATAAAATATTATACTAGTACATTTACACATTATAAATGTGTGTGTATGCTTTATATAATATACTTTATACTGATATATAGCTAAAATTAAAAATAATTATGGATTTTAAATATCGACTTTCAACCGTCAGTTGTGAAACGGCTAGTAGTTGAAAGTTGAAACAACCAATAGACTGTAGTTAACAAATTGATATGAATGTCGTATAATACAGGTGATTATTAGTTTCATAGTCACTTTTAAAAGGAAAAAGGTTGTTCTGTAGCATTTTAAAATTTCGAGGAATAGCATGGCAACAATTATAATAATTTTACGAATAACTTCATTTTTTCTCAAAAATTAGATATATACCTACCACTAGTACCACTATTTACCTCCACCGTCCATTTTCCTCCACAAAAAAAAGATAATAATTTTTATTTTATTTCAAACATTAAAAAATTTAGTGCATATTTTAGTCGACATCAGTGCTGTAATAAAATTGTTTATTTGTTATAACATAATACCTTATGTTATAACAAACTGTATAATACATACTGTATAATATTTGAATATAAGTATGTATAGTACAGCCTATCATACCACCTATATAATATGTATTTATGTTTTATTAGTTGCCTATTCTATTCCGATCTCGAAAACATGATTAATCGAAGACATTTCTTAGTGATTACAAAAAGTAAAATAATAATTCAGCTGTCTAATACAAATCTTTTCTTGAAATAGGTATATTAATTTGTAGCTGAAATTTCCTTTAATTACAAAAAATAATAATATATATTTGTTAATATAATTGATTAGTTAATTTTTTTTTGTTAATCTAATATCAATCAAATGACTCAAAAGTGTATTCATTTTATTTTTATTTCTTATTGGAGGAAATTGGTCAATATTTATTTTTCACTTTTATGAAGGAAAATGATTACAGTAAATTTTATGAGATAATTTTTACTTACGATAAACATAGTATTAAATAATATTGTATATCAAAATATGTATAAAATATATATTTAATCTAAGGTCGAGGATATTAAAGTTTCAAAACAAATTAAAAACGTATTTAATTTACTTTATTTCAGTCGTACAAAAATATATTAATATGTCATTGCTCATTAATCATTAATAATGAGTAATGAGTCATAAGTATCAAATTTTCAATATTATCTAGACACAATTACTTTAATGTATATTTAATAACCATAGGCGAAACTAAACATTTTTATTAGGTCAGGCCAAATAAAATATATATAAAAAAATATGTGCCCAAATAATTATTAAAATATATAATATACATTATAAAAATTTTCAGCCAGTATTAGGTCAGGCCATGGCCTGACTGGCCTGACCCGTAGTTTCGCATATGATAATAACCGTAAGGTCTAAAAATTTATACATTAAAAACTAGGTACCGTAATATGCATCCACGCATATTATATGCACTTAAAAACACTGAAATATGCCCTTGAATTTTTTTTCTTGTTTATAAATGTAAATAAAAAACTATTTAAATACTAAAGTTATTATTTATATTTCGTTGACTTGTATGTAATATTTGACTCTAACGTGTTAAAAACGAAAAATTTGAAAATATGTGATTAAACTAAATTTTGGATTTGGATTTCTATAGGTATAGGTAATTGAAATTTATAGCCGATTTATCAATTTTTTTGGTACATTCAATAAAAACATGCAAATGCATGAACTTCCGAGCTTTCATTATTAATGAGTATAAAAGTATAATACCTCCATGGATTTTTGTATAATAAAAAAATCAAAATATTTAAATATTTATTCGTGTTTTTAATAAAAATATGCTAAAAAAACATGAAATATTTAACATTAAATTTTTACTCAACATCCATTTTTAAGATTTGAATTATGTAAAAGATAAAAGTATTGAATAAAATAATAAGTAAACGAACCATAGCAGCTAATCATTGAAGTAATAGATTGTATACTTACCTACCTACTAACAGCAGATACCTAATAAAGTTATAGCAAAAATTGTATTTAATACGGCAAAGATACTCTATTGTGATTTACTACATATTTCATTAATGATTATTGTTTATAGATAAATTCGTAAATAAATATTTTTAGGAATTCAAGATATTTTACAAAACATCTTGATACCTACTTATTTATGTAGGTAACATATTTCAAAATATATTCAAAATATGCGAAAATGTATAATAATGAATAGGTTTAAGTTACATATACGATTTATTTTATTTGTAGCGTGTTATATAACATGTTCATTATATTATTAAAAAAGACGGACAAGTGGGTATCGTTCTGCTGTATAGTATGGGTGGAGAATAGATCATTAAAACGAATGTGTTAAATTTTAATGCAATGATAGATATCATTGTATACGAAAAATGATTCTGAACGGAGATGATTTGTCAGTTTAGGATGTATTATATTACCTATATATTTAAATTCTAATATTTTTTTTTATTTTTTTTTTTTTTATTTACAAGTAATTTATTTTTCAAGTAGGATTTTTAGGACGGGTTACATACTTCCATATGGCAATGTTAATCAATTTTTTCCGAAATCATTGCATGTAGTTATCATAATACCTTATATCGAACACTAATATTACAGACTATACTAGTATAGTGAAAAATATATCTGGAATCTTTTAAATACTATATTTTTATTTTACGTGTGGATTTTTGATTTCGTGAAAGTTAATGCTTTAGACGCTCGTAAAAATGTTTTATTTGATTTATGCTTGAATTATTTTATAATTACTGTAAGTAAAACTTATGGACAACCTTATATTACATTTTCAACTCTTAGCTAATAAGCAAATATTTATAATTTACAGTTTTCACTACCTAACTTGATTTATAAGCTTATATATGAAAAAAAATAAATATATATTGCACCTATGAATTTTGATAAGTTTTGAATGATTGTATAGGAACAACTTTTGTGAAATATTTTATTACATTTTCAAGTATTTAGTCTCGGTGAAAATTTTCTCATCAATATTTAAATACTAATAAAAAAATATTAGGTAGGTACATACACATACATTTTCTGTACATTATTATACAATGATAGTACAGTTGTAGTACACGAATCTTTTATAACATTAAACAGATAACGATTAACGATAGAATAAAATAATTTACTTCTTATTTGTATCGTTTCAAAATGCGGTTGTGGTTATATGGCCATAAAAGTAGCGGTAGACGCGGTTGATAGTACTCCGGTTTTGGAGGTACTGGAGGTACTGGAGGTACTGAAGTAGTATCGCCGGTTGCCGCATCGGTGCTGGGAACGCTCAACGTGCGTTGTGTTTGGTGTGGGTCGCGTTTAGTGTAGTGGTGTACTGTACTGGTGTAGTATTCATTTCGTACACTGCACAAGTGTCCGTCATTCGCTGTCGCCAATTGTTTACTGGCGACCATTGCCGACATTTTATTTTTCATTTCATTCCGTGAGACCGAATTTCACGTTTGTCGCTACGTTATTTCTCCGGGGTATTCACCGCCATATGCATTTTGTGTGTTTCCACAACATTCTTACGTGAGTTCCTATCGTGTGTGCACATTCCTTATTAGTATTAATTATTTATCGCAAAGGTGCTCGTGTTCGAGTAACTACTCGTGGAATTTCGTCTACTAACTCAGGTAACAACATTATGCTGTTGACGTTTAAACAGCCGTCTCTCTTCTCTGTGTCCTATACAAACTTACTACACATGCTCTTATTTCATAGACTTAATAAGGTCTATGCTTATTTCTCTTTGCTTTATCACGCACGCATTTGATGGAATTTCTACCGACGAATTTTTTCTTCCTTTTATCGCATAAACCAAGGTAACCCGTCATGTTCCTGTGTATTAAAAAAAACATTTTTGTCTTTAAGTTTGTCGGTATTTAATTTCACGTTATGGTGATCGATATGACGCGTATTGATCCCTTTTTCACGACTCCGTTTTTATCATGTATTACGAGCCTATGACGCATATAAATATATATAAATGTCCTATAACAAATATTGTATAGTGTGGCGACACGTAATATAATCAATAATGCAAGCATTGACGACGGCAAGGCAAATATCATAAGCATTGTATTATTTTAATTTAGCCATTTAAATATGATCATACGTTGCTCACTTCTTAGAAAATGCAAAACTCGAGATCCTGATAACGAGATGAGTCAATAAGAGTTTAAATCTTATTGCGAGGCCCCTTATGTTAACAGTCGCCACCACTACGACCACTACTTCTTTAAGAAGCAATCATATATAAGGGAGACTAAGGCGGTTAAATCGGCAAATGGTTAGGGAAGATATTTGAAGGTAGTTTGTAACACCACTCAGGGTATCAGTTGTAATACCGTTCACCTTACACCTTATACTCCCACATTTTATATTTTTGTATCTAAATTAGCGTTAATAAAGATTTTTCTACGCTTAATACATCACATATTCATTCTCATGTTGATGTATGAATCGACCAAACTGGGACACAACACATGTTTAAATTGACTGAATTATAGACAATTTTATGGATGTTTCTAAGTCATTTGTTGTGTAAATTGCCATTTGTTTTGCCTGTCTTCTTAGCAATTTATTATGTCTCTATAAGCATCTTTTTTGGAATTAAGCGAATAAGTTATAATGTATGTTTGAACCCTAAGTATCTGTTTAAGAGACTCATAACAGTCATAACAACTTGATTTTTCAATATCATTTATGAACATAAATAGTTGCATAATTTTTAAAATTGTTTAATATTTTTGCTATACTTAGTATCTGAACCATAACCTAAGATACATATAGATACATAAAATATATGTTAATATTATGTTATATTATCAGAACATCAAATAATTTATTTTTGAAACAAAGTTTATTATCATTTTCTAAAAAATCGATTGGCCTTTATTAATATTTATAAATAAATATCCTATCCTATCAATTTATAACATTCCAATTTTATACTCCATTTAGGTTAAGAGAAAACTACTCTAGTAGATTAAACTAAATTGCCAAACACTCGACTTCAGACCCCTTAAATTTTGTTTTAGAATCCAGTTATTATTCATAAATCGTTATCATTTTCAATCAATGTTAGTAGTCATTATAATTATCATTGCTTAAATGTCAAATGCACACTTAAAGTAAGTCATATATAGGTGAGGATGCGCAGTTACATCCAGTTTTTATTAGTCTATAGTATAACAATTATAGTTTTTAATTATAAATAAGGTATTTTCTATATTTTATGAGTTATTTATTTGTTTGCTTTATAAGTTAAAACTTATTAAGTATAAACATTTGATGCTTACAAATTAATTTATTACTATTGCATTCTTATATCTTAAATTATTTTAGTATATGCCTATTTTAGATTTTTTTGTGGTTTTCTAATGTTTAATATTTTATCAGTTTAATCTTCTGTGCATACTGTTATTCAGTTATGCCATTTTCACACTATGTTTTATCCAGTATGAAGACATATCACAAACCGACAAAAATAGGTTCTACACATCCCTATGCAACATTTGACTAACTAGTCCCAATGGTAAAATTTTTGGTTTTATTCAAACTAGTTCTTTAGATAATGATTTGTTAATCTTACTTTTCAACATTCTATAAAAAATGAATATTAACATTTAAATTTTATGAGTTTTAACAAAGGTTGAGTCCTCTTTTATAGCTTTAAACACTTAAAAAATTACTATTCTCCATCCACCGTAAAGAAAATTTTTATTTATTTTAACAAAGAATCCAAAACTGGATTTAATGGTCTGTTTAGTTTTCAGTAATAATGGTTGTTTTATTTTAAAATTACAAATAAATCACTTGATGACCCTTTGCCTAGAGTCATTACTACAATAAAATGTTACATAACATAAAAACAAATATGTTTTGTAAATTGTAATATTTCCTATAAATACATTTTATAATCTAAATTTGAATAAAATAAAATAATTTATTTAATTAAGACTAACATTATTTCTTAGACTTATTTTTTAAACTTTCTATAAAAATAGTCTTATATTGAATATAAAATTAATTAATTTTCATTGTGTATTTATATTTCTATAACAAAAGTATTATACCTAGTATCAACTCAAAGAACTTAAAAATTAAAAAAAATTTTGTATTTAAAAATACTCATAAAACAATTGAAAAAAGTTAATATTTTGGTATTATTTGCCATTGATCAAATTTTATAATAATTTAACTGGAAATAGAATGATAAGAAAGGTTTTTTTTTTTTATGTACTGTCCGTTATTTAAGTACCTATATTATCATAAGGATAAAATCTCTAATACCATATATTGTTATTTACTTGTTTTTATTTTTTTGTATGATACATAAATAACATTTTTACTTTTTCCTAACAATGTTTTTAGACTAGTGGTTCCCAACCTTTTTTTAATGCTACATTTAGCTTTTCACATCATTTTTTGTGCACACACATAACTTTTTCATCAATTAAGAATCCTTTTTAAGTGCATTGTTATGTATTGTATATTGATAATAGACGTTTAGTACTGAGAAATTTTAATTTTTAATAATAATGCTAAATAATGTTTCTAAGTCTGTACCATAGTCATAACACGCTAGTGTGATTAATTTATTTCTCTTTTTGAGCCCTAAACCATATATATACACTCTTTGTTAAATTTTATAATTTTATAGATGAATATTAAAATTATATTATGAATTTACTACTGAATAATTTGCTAATTTTTGCAATTTTGACTAAATTCATTAAAATTTTTATTCCAAATGCTTATTATAATTTTTAATAAATTTAAAAAATACTCTTGGTAAAATTTTCAAGTTTCAAGTTATTTTTTTTTAAATAAAAAAATAATGAAATAAATTCTGTTAATAAGTGCTTGTTAAATTATTCTATCTTAAACTCCTTTAAATTAAAACTACATTTATTTTTAATAGTCATTTGAGTGATTTTGACTCTATATAAAGTATAGATCTAAAATTGTATGTTATTATAATGACTATTGTAGAATATGAATACTAAGTTTCAAAAACAATCTGCCCAATAAATAACGCTTTCCATTTTAAACCTTTAAACTTTCTTAGGAGATGAATTTTTTCATAGGCTCCTACATTATAAAACAAAGCTATTGGTTAAATTTCAGTCATAACTTTAGCGGTTCCAACTATACGATGATAAATTAGTCATCGGTAGGGTTTGAATTTGAAGGCAAAAGCCTTTTTTTTAATAATAATTTTTATGTAAAAATGTGTGTCATTTAATATTTAAGACAATGAATATGTTTTTTTTTTTTTACTTATAAATGCATTTTTGATTTGTAAATTTCTTTTTTGTGTTTAATTTTCAATGGATTTGATAATTTTATACACAACATGTGTCTTCTGAAGACTGTGCATTGTTGTTTGTCAATTATTTTTAATAGGTTTATTATCTATGATATTTATCAATATTGCTAAATACTTTATCGAGTATTTGGTATTGCCAATTAATTTAATGTTTATAATGCGTAGATACTAAATTCAAAATTGTTAGTCAGTCCACAATTTTCTTTTTAATACAAACTAGTTAAGATATATAATATACAAGCTATTTAATTTTTTATAAATTATATGCTTTTTTTATTAGTTACATTGCCTTTAAATCCAAACCCTAATTATCAGTTAGTCAGGACTTGTTATTATTATTAATAATAATAATAACTTTATTCAGAACTATTTAAATACATTAAGATTTAATTTATAAAATTCTCCCTGATCTAACCTCTAAGTAAACTAGTTTTAGATTAGGTGAGTCATAATATTATAACCATAAGCATAAGAGTGCGCATAGGTAGGACTGATTAGGCTTTAGCCTCACCTGAGCCGTTTAAGTGGGTGGGTGCTTAGTACTTGGTATCTAAGAAAGAGTAATAAAGCATTATAGCCATAGAAAATGAATAACAAAATAAATCAAAATCATAGATATTTACACAATTAAAGATGAACTGGTTGCTCATGGACATTATTATTTTTTTTATGTGACCGTGACGGGAATGAGGGTGGGTGGTCAGATTGAATTTATCTGACTCAAAAGTCTGCACATGCCTATGACCGTAAGATAAATTATAAAAATATTAATAATTACATATCAAAAAGAAACAATAATTTCATAAATTTTATAAAAAATTAAATACCTATTATTTACATAAAATATAGAACTAAATTAAATTTTTAATATACATCTTAAATTTAGTTAACGTTGAAAAAGAATCAATATTAATGTTATTTTTGCACAATAGATTAGTGCCAGTATTTAAAGGGGATATCATACCAAATAATTTGTTATTCACAGTATTCACACTACTTTTTTCCTTTAATCTAACATTAAATTTATGTGTTGGTTTATTTATAAAATGTTTATATTTATATATTAATAAAAATAAGTGATTTATATATAATATTTCTAGATTATTATTTATTACCATTAAACTATTTATACATTATACTAGTTGGAATGATAAATAGATTTCTTAAGATATATTTAAGAGTTTATTGTGTTTAATGATGTAAGATGAGCTTTAAAAGTCCACCTCATACTTATACCACTTATACCATACAAAAAAAAAAAAAATATATAGTCTTCTTAAAAATGCTGTACCTATCCAATATTAGTCAAATAAAATCTTTGAAGATACTAAAGATTTTTCTTATTTAGATAGTTAAATGCTTAGTATGATATTTCCAATTTAGTATGTTATCATAAATCAATACTAAATATTTGATAATTCTTTTATTTCCATGTAATTACAATCATTCATTTATTCACAATTATTATTATGAAAATGTTACTTATAATTTTTAATACTATTATTATTATTGTTATAAGTATTACATTTTAGAAAATTAGGTTTGTTTAAATTTAAAGCCATACAATTGTTATTTATTTAATTTATTTATTAGCTATTTCATTTAATAACTCATTCGATTTTCTTTGAGTCACATTATGGTTTCATCTGAATAATAGATTATTTTTTCTTTTATATTTAAATTTAATATTCTATTAATGTAAATTATAAATAGAAATTGCCCTAAATCTGTTTTCTGAGGTACAGAGTGTGCAAGAATCACAGATTTACTATGTTTATTATTTAAAATTATTTATTGCTAATTCTCGTATTCTAGTATTTTTGAGTTTCTTTAATAGAAATGAATGATTTATTACCACAACAAAGGTTTTTTGATGTTTAAGAAAATTCCAATAATTTAATTATTTTGGTCTAAGGAGTCATAAATGTTATTTAATACATAATGAGCATCTTTTATTAATTTACCAAAAGAATCCATATTAATTAATTGATAAGTATTCCATAACATAAACTTTAATACATTTTTTAAATATTTTGAAATTAAAGTGCAATTGATTTATTATTTATTAGTAGAACAAATCCTCTTATCTGTTTACTTATTATATATACATATATTATTTAGACAACAATTAATTCAATCTACCATAATTCTAATAGTAAAATAAATTACTTTAATAACATCATAAAACAAATCATGATCTATACTTAGTATAAGTTGACAAACCTTCACAAATAATCTTTTTTTGTATGAAATGATTTATCAATAAAATCAAAATTTAATTCATGCATTACAATTTACAGTGACTTCTTAATGATGATGTATACTCAAAATATACTGTACCGCAGAGTAGTAATATACATTCCCTTATTTTTAATTCAATTATATCAATATATCATACTAATAGTTTTTTTTTTTTTTTTTTGTTAAATAATGTTGAGATAAAAGTGTATTTGAAGTTGGAAAAAGTAAATTAAAAACATCTTATTATACTATGCGTGTTGGAATGATCCTTGTATGTTACAATGAAATAATAAATTAAATGTCTAGCTTAAATCAATACCTGTTTACAAAAATAATTTATCTCTTGTCGATTAGGTATATATTTTATTAGTTTAAAAGAAGCAAAGTAATACTAGCTTAATCCATCAATGAATTATTCTGTTTTAATTTGATTGCATTCAACATAAAAAAATAAACTTCCATAACTATAATATTGATATGCATATTAAGAGTATTGAATGAGCTATTTTTTATGAAGTATAAAATCTTTGATAGTGAATTCCAAACTTGTAATTTTATAATAAGTAACTATACTATTTTTAAAAAAAAAAAAAAAATAATTTTTCTACTATTATTGTTCATCAAATAATAGAGAATTTAAGTATAAAATTTAAAAATATTTTTTTACATAGTTAAAATTGACAAAATGTAAATGTAACTTTTGGCAGTATGCCATAAGTTTGTTATTTCTATTTTAATGTGCTTGAATATATAGCAAAATGTATAAAAGTGAGATTAAATTTATTATTTTATATTTCTCAATGATTATAAATACTAATATGTTAACTATAGTTATTTTAATCATGTTGTTTTCTTTCTCCTCTAAGAAATTAATTTACATAACAAAAAAAGTATGCATATATAATTATTATTTACACATATTTATTTTTTATTTTTTAGGATTCATTTAAATCAATATGTCGAGAGAATTGGAACAAGAAGATATTGAAAACACCCCTCCTTTTATAGAAGTACCGACGGTTATTCTTCAAGAAAATCCCTTGTCTGTTGAAGCGCAAGAAGTTTTAAAAGAAAATCCCTTGTCTGTTGAAGCACAAGAAGTTTTAAAAGAAACCCCTTTTTCTGTTGGCGAACAAGAGGTTTTAAAAGAAACCTCTTCTGTTGAACAAGAGGTTTTAAAAGAAACCTCCTCTTCTGTTGAACAAGAGGTTTTTAAAGAAACCCCCTCTTCTGTTGAAGAACAAATGGTTTCAAAAGAAACCACCTCTTCTGTTGAAGAACAAGAGGTTTTAAAAGAAACCCCTTCTTCTGT
>NW_020271541.1:0-8248 GCF_002803265.2 Melanaphis sacchari | reverse complement strand
GAAACCTAGTTAATATTATAGTTATTATATTAAGAGTTTTTATAGGTCTGTTATTTTATTTTCTAAGCTACTATGTTAAAATTATATTTTGTTTATATATAAATTTAAAGTAATGAAAGTTTGCTATAATTTTGTTAACTTATAAGCCTGACTATATTTATATTTTATGAACTTAAAGTCTGTTGGATAGTTATGAATTCAAAACAAAGTGTTGATATTTTTGTTTTATTATATCAGATGTTATACTTAATTAATAAGAAAATTTAAATTGGCTTATTGTACTCACAATTACCTAACCGCTATCACGGAAATTAAATATCATATCACAAAGTACCTAACTTTTCTCAATAATGACTTTTGAGCTTTATAAAACTTATCAAAAGGACTTAAAATCCCAAAACTACATAGATTCTAATGCTACTCTATGTACATCAAACAATTAAAGTAATTAAGTAAAATTACTGAAATTGACTTTATGATACGCTCTAGTTAATTTATCTACGAATATACCTTCGCTACCTATATTGACAGCCATGATGGATTTAAGTGGAAATTTGTAAAAATGTTATTTTATACTTTACCATATAGCTGATAAGCTGCTCTGCAGGCTAGTCGTTCATTTCACTGACACTCGGTGTTCTGGTGGGAGTGAAGATAGGATATACTTTTATCAATAGTATTGTTTATCTATCTTGTTATTATCAATTATGACCCTAATGACTGTGTTAAATTGAAATAAAAATTTCGTTTTGACTTCTGGTTTACTATTTGGGTTTATGGTGCCCAGTAGCAGTAAATTAGCAGACGTGAAACATTAATAAGTCGTTAAACGGGTTACTCAAATTAATTCTATAAGCGTTAAATTTATTTTTCAGTATGTCTATAGATTTTGTTAACGAAATAGGTGTTGCTATTTGAAAATCAAAAGTTGATAGTGTTTTATCAGAAATAAGAGTAAGTTAAAATTATCAAAATTGTAACACGGTGTAAAAAGTAAAACCTAGAGTTAAAAATTATTTTAAAATTCTGTATACTTCCCGGATAACTGGTTCACGATAAAAATCATACCCTATATATAAGAAATTAATTTTGGGGATTAAAAATTTATTTACTAGTAATATTATAAACTAACTTTATTTTAATAATTATAGACATTTAATTAAATCATTAAGAATTGAATTTAGCAGGTGGTATTACGATCATAGTATAGGGCTCTCGGTCTGGTACGTGTATTGATATACACGTGTACACGTAGTCCGTACCTTAAATAATAAAATGTATGAATACCCGTGTATTTAATTACACGTGTTTTTGAAGTTCGTGTACACGTGTATTAAGATACACGTGTATTAAAATTGTATCTACCCGTGTATTAAAATTACCCGTGTGTTTAAGGTCCAATAGTAACTTAAAATAAATAATATTTTGTATTTATAATTTGGAAATATTGTAAGATTATCTGTATAGTGTAATATAATGTAATGTCAGATAAGATACGTCTGATGCAGCGGCCCTCGACGACGGGCAATCGGCCGTTGTTTAATCGTAGTAAAACCGTACCGTACCTATGTAACGTACGCGTCGTATAAAATATAAATTGCACATTATTTTGAGTGACTTTTATTTCATTTGTCTGTTGTACAAAATTATATGAAATTTTTGTTCGCGTATGTATTTATTGTAATTGTTTCATTAATTTATAAAATGAGTAATAAATGTAAAAGTTGGGTGTGGCTGTACGCTAAACGTCAAGGCGATAAAGCTTATTGTGATTTGTGTACGGAAAATGAAAATAATGAATTTTGTTGTATTGGTGGAACAACAGGATCTTTGGGTAGACATTTGAAAACTATACATGGTATAAAACCACTCACCACTGTAACACGAAGGTATGTACTATGTACTTAATAATTAATATACATATTAACATATAAACCATTTAAAGAATTTAAAATTGTATAGGGTTTTAATTAGAAAAAATCTCCATTTTTCGTGAAAATAACAGTGTCCGGTAAAATTAATGTTTAAACGCGTATAAAAATAAATCTGAAGAACGATTAGAACTAATAGATTGTTATTCTAATACTAATAGAAATAAGTACAAATTATAATACAAATTTATTCATATGTGTAAGATTATATTAAATTTTTAAAAGTTTCTACTGAAAATTTAAAATTTATTTCGAAAATAACTTTGAGAAAACATGGAATTTCTAACATTTTGGAAGTTCTACTTTTAGCTTGAAAATAGTTAAATTTGTTTGAAACTTTCGTCAAGTCTGTACATTAGTCATGTTAACGTTTTTTGAAAATTTCTTGTTCGTTATACCATTACTTTTGTATTTACGACTGATACTAAAAACGATTTGTACGAAAACTTCGTATCAAAAAAATCGAAAACGAATATAAAATCGTTAAAAAAATTAAATAAATCATTAAGTGTACAATATTTAATAATAATCTTATATTCGTAATCAGTAAAAGGGCCTAGTTTATTTACTGGTCCGGTGGTCATGCATAATATTTATTAAACAATTGTTATTATTTGAACTTTCTGCACCAACCCTAACTCTGTGTGGTCCTAATTAGTTTAAATAATCGAGTTTTTACTCTATTAATATTTCTAAACTTTATGTCAAATATTAAAAATGTGATATAAACTTTAACAAAACAAGGTGTGGACAAATTAAAAATAGGTACTTTTTTATATTTTTCAATAATAAAGGGTTGCTTCTGGTCGTGAGCTGGATAATGCCGATACCTTAGCCAGTTCAACTATGACTTCAAGTTCTTCAGAAGTACAAAGTTCGGAAATTGGTGCACCAATACCTAGAAAACGACGACGAACTTATAAGAATCAGGAAGACGATCGAATTTGCAACTCCGATAAAACAGAGCAGATACATCAAGCATTAGCAAAAATGATAGCCTTGAATCAAATGCCCCTATCTTTTTGTTCAAGTGAAGGATTTAAACAGTTTATGACAGTTGTCGAACCTAACTACAAAATTTGCAAGGAAGGAGCAATAAAATCAAGATTGAAAGCATTAAAATCATCAGTAAAAGAAATAATTCAAAAAAACTTGAGAGATTCTATAAGTATAGCTTGTACATCTGACTGTTGGTCATCGATATCTCAACAAAGCTATATTACAGTTAGTGCTCATATAATTGATAATCAATGGTGCCCAAAGTCGTATACACTTACTACACATGAAATGGAGGAATCTCATAGTGCCGTAAACCTTGCTCACCAATTAAAAAATACATTTGATAAATGGGAAATTGAAACAAAAATTATGGCTGTCGTTACAGATAACGCAAGAAATATAATAAATGCTGTAAATTCACTGACGAATGTATCCGAAACATATGATTTAACCTGCGCTGCTCATAGTATTCAACTCGCGGTCAATAATGGATTACAACAAGATGGCATTGATACACTTATTCAGTTAAGTAGTAAAGTGGTAGGTCATTTTAAACATTCTAATTTGGCTAAACATGCTTTAACAAAAATGCAAGAGCAGCTGGGATTAAACCAACTAAGTCTCATACAAAGTTGTAAAACAAGATGGGATTCTGTTTATATGATGTTAGATCGTCTTTATACAAATAGATGCGCTGTAACAAACGTCTTAGCTGACCGCAGTATAACTAATGTTGCAATTGCAAAAAAGTTGGATATTTCAGAATGTGACTGGACAAAAATGGAAACTGTAGTAGCTTTGTTAAAACCATTACAAGTTGTAACAACAGTTTTTTGTGGCGAAACACATTCACCGGGATCAATGGTTAGACCTCTTATTTCAAAAGTGATAGAAAAACATTTGAAAATTAATACATATGATAGTGAAGTTGTTGTCAGTTTTAAACAGACAGTGGTGTCACAACTAATAGAACGTTTTAAGCTTAATAATTTAACAAACATCATATCTTCAAGACAAGTAGCATCATTTTTAGACCCAAGATATAAAGATTTGGAACATGAGGAAATCGAAGTAAGAGAAAATATCCGTTGCAAAGTACAAAATTTACTGGTCGAAACGAATACTTCGGAAAATAGAGTGGATAATGAAGTTCCTATCCAAAAAAAGAAAGGAGCACTTGAATATTTATACGGCGATGAAGTTCATGAAGTCAACGATGTTTCGACGCAATTTCAATGTTACCTTGCAGAACCACAACTGAGATACGATTTTGATCCATTTGAATGGTGGAAGTCACATGAAAAAAAATATCCTCTGGTAGCAATGGCAGCAAAGAAATTTTTGTCAATACCAGCCACATCGGTAAGCTCAGAAAGATGTTTTTCAACTGCCGGGAATGTGGTTACGCCCAAAAGAAACAGTTTGGCACCAGAAAATGTCAATATGTTAATATTTTTATATCAAAATCGTCAACTTATGTTATAACACTTTCAATATAATAGGTAGGTATTTTTTTTGACAGTTATTCTTGTGACTTTTTTCTTTATAAATTTATAATTAATTATTTATAATTTACACATAAAAAAACCTCTGAAATTTATTCTCAACTATTGTGTTTATAGTTTAAAAAATTATTTTTGTTATTGTTTTGTAATTTACATTTGAAGAAAATTTTCATTGTTCATATTTTGTTATAATTAAAAAGAATATTGTTATTGTTTTGTCGTATTATACTCGTATGTTAAAAATTATAATAATATGTTTGTATAAACTATTAAGTATAAAATGTTAAATATAATATTATAATTATCATAATTATCATATTATATACGGTGTTCCTATAATCATAATATATTATACAAAATGTCTTAAGATAATCCCATATATGTTTTTATTTTTTTTTTTAAATATGTATGTATAACAATTTTCAGGTTCGTAAAAAAAGAAAATAATCTTCAAATTTTTTACTTTAAAAAAAATGGTATATTTTTATAAATGTCTAACTTAAATATTTGTATGATAACATTAGGGGGGGGGTAATGTAGGCACGAACTTTTGGGCTCCCCCTTTTGGATCTTTATTGGATCAGGGTAGATGGACATTAAAAACACGGGCTACGAGCACACGGATTCTATAATACACGGGTACACGGGTACATGGACTCTAAATACACGTGTACACGTGTATTTTAATTACACGGACTTTAACACCGTTTTGTTAAATATAATTAATATATCTATATATATATTATATACACACACATAATGTAGAACGCATGTCAAATCGATGCACGGATATTTTAAGCGTAGATATATAGGTATATAATAATTAGGGTTAAGATTTATATGCAACAGTAAGTTTTTTTTGCTACTTTTGATTATTACTTTTATCAGCGATGAGGTGTTTTTATTTTGCATATTTTTGCATATTTTGAGAAAAAATAATATTATTGCATATTTTGACTATGAAAATGCATATTTCATGGGATATTTCGTTACTACACGTTTTTGTCGTGTGACGGTATATGCACTATGCATTGACATTGTTCAAAAATACCTATACATAAGAACATAGTAAAGTCTAACAGAAGATCGTCCTGTTTTGAAAATTTAAATAACCATATAATTGTTTCGTTTAATACATTTGAATAGCGTGAACAGTCACCAATAATATTTTATTCATTTTAAAACGTATTATTTATTTATTTATTCATTCGTTTTTGAGTATATATTTCATATTTTTTGGCGTAGGTATATAAATCTCATTTTTTAGCATATTTTTTAATAAACCAAATGCATACCTATTGTAAAATTATTTATATGCATATATAAATTCTAGCCCCAATAATAATGTTATAAGGGCGATCGAGTTATCGTTATTGTATATATATATATATATATATATATTTATAAAAGGTTTCGGAACAATATATAGAAGCAAATGACGAATAAAGAGGTGCCCGCACTGCACGTCGTAGTGTCAGACGACACGCGCGTCAAAGGGTTATATAAAAAATCAAAAAAAAATCGAATAATTTATATTATTGTTACTGCAGGTACCTTCTGTATCTTCTGTGATAGAACGAACGCTGAACTAGTGTATATTATCGGTAGGATGCATATCCATTACTCGGCCCCGTGATTGAGATGTGAACGTTCGAGTGACAAGCATCTCGCGACTTTCGTATTTAATGTGCGTACAAAATCATCGTCGTCGTCATTAATGTTATTATTATTGTTACTACGCGGCTACTACGGCGTATTGTTTTACGATGGCCGCCGTCGCGTACGAAATTGGGCTGGTACAGGACGGCCGCCATTGACTGCATTACATTCCCCACCCCGCGCGGTTTTACGATCGTCGACGATCCGTTTCCCGCCCGCTATTAATTTAGTATACCTAGGTATAATAAAACAACAATATAAAATCACGGATATTTCTGTAACGATTATTTATTTTTCAATGCGGAAAAATATAATTCAATAAAATTTGTCGCGTACCGGTAATAACAGTTACAATAATCTAATAACAAAAATAATAATAATAATATAACGTCTACGCCTGCAACGACGCCTGTGCAGCAATACCATTGCGCGCACCGTCATCGCGACGCACATTATAGATACTCGTATTTAATATTATCGGTACCTACAATTTTAATACAAGCATCAGCCGGTATAATAACGACGTTTATTAGCGAGTCCAAAATAACCAAAAACCGTGTAGTAGGCGAGTTGAACACGGAGAAGTGAATTTTTTCGGCTCTTTTCGAGTTTCCGACACTCGGGAAAACGGCGTATCCCGCGGGTTATGGTAACCTCCTAGCCGCGTGCTTGTATCGGTACCACGTCGAATGAATATCAAAATTAAAAATGTGGGTAAAACGTAACAAAACAATTATAATAATCGTGTATTCACTGCATGCAATCGTTTTCTCTGTGCATATATTTTCATACAACGAAAAAATGAAATATTATAATATGTTTGAACAGGTTCTGCGAGGTACCTGTATATAGGTAATAATATGAAATAAAAAAAAATCGTTTTATTCTAAGATAGCGAAATAAAATGTAAGTATAATAATCCGCTAAACGCGTTAATTTTATATACATTGCAACAATGCATATATAGGTTTATAGTTTACATAAATTATAAGAACACAGAGGTAGAAATAATATGTTATATTTATATTTATAATGGGTTTTTTTTTAATGAATGAATATGAATGGGTTTCGCATTAGTATTCTTTTGTGAACCGCATAACTTTTTTGCCTATATTAATACGAATATTCGTGCGAAATTTTTAAATGTGCACGTCTGTAGTAATAACGTTGTTGAAACGCACCTTATGCTGGCTGTTCATCTTTTTTTCTTTTTTTTTTTTTTTTAATTTTAAGCAGCTAACCGCGGAAAAAAAATCATATATTATTATACCTATTATATATTCTCATACGTCATAATATACAATTACAGTGTAATAATTATACAATATAGGTTTGCGAATACGAATAATAACACATGCAGTCGATTCAGCAACAATGGAGCTTTTGTTGTGCGTTGCCCAGTGCAATATACCTTATACAACAACCAGTTGTAAAAAACCCGTTTTTATCGACAGAAGCACGTGTATTATTTTAGCGTCGGGCGATCGGCGGACGTTTTTCTCCCGTAAAACGTATCATTATTGAGTAGGTAAGTATAATAATACATACACGGTTTTCAATAATTACGATCATTATATTGTTATTCTTTTTTTTTTTTTTTTTTTACTCGAATAACAAGTACGGAGATTACACTATAGGTAGTAATAATCGTGCAACTGTCTGACGCAGGCGTGCAGCCAATACATCAATCGTATCGACGTGATTAATATAATACGTAGGTTTATGTAGGTATATCATTATAATATGTATTATAATGCTGCTGCACGTTCGATAATATCGTTCGAAGCGTAAGTACGCAGTGTATATAGATGATCGTGAATCGGTAGACTCTTCGGTGTCCGACGCGTCTAATCGCGCAGAATTAATAATATTAATAATATACCTACCCGATTACCACGGCCGGCGGGGGTGAAACGAATCGCGAACGATTTCAACGGTTCGCCGGCGGTACCTGCACAAAAATTATTATGTATAGAGAGAGGTACGCGAATTACTTAGGTATAATATATAATTATTATTATACGACCGCGGCGAGAGCCGCGATGTCGTCGTACGTCGTTCGCTCGCGTTTCCTCTACACCGCATAACAACGACTATATTATATAGTTTTTATGCTTATGGCTTCGAATAAAGATATTTTAAATAATTTAGATT
>NW_020271540.1:0-11243 GCF_002803265.2 Melanaphis sacchari | reverse complement strand
TATATATATATATATATATATATATAGCTGTCAGATATTTAGATATTTTGTTAAATTTATTTGAAAAATGAGTGTTACACAATTAATATATATTTAAATTAATAAAATGTACTTACTATTGTACATAATATATAACACATTATGTATTAAATAAAATGAAAAACTAATTTTCAGCTGTGTTATGGTAGTATTTCATATTATAC
Source organism: Melanaphis sacchari (assembly GCF_002803265.2). Lineage (NCBI taxonomy): Eukaryota > Metazoa > Arthropoda > Insecta > Hemiptera > Aphididae > Melanaphis > Melanaphis sacchari. The sequence goes on along the minus strand of NW_020271540.1, from coordinate 11,040 downwards.
TGCCTTATATGGTGCTACCCATATTTGGCTTTTAGATTAAGTATACTTATATCATTTGAAAACATATATATATTTTTTTAGGTAATTTTTATTTTATTAAGATGTGAACAATCTGTATTATTTATCATAATAAGTGTAAGTGGTAACAGAACAATAATACAAAGAAAATAGGATTCAAAAGTACTCGACTGAGAAATTATTTAAGTATAAAATATATAAATACAGGAATGCGAAATGTTATCTCTCCTTATTCAGATATTAAAATTTAAGTGGAATGTATTAGATAAGTTGAATATTTTAAGTAGGTTAGTGAATTGTGATTAATTTATTTTCTCATATTCCAAAAAGAATCCTATCTTAGTGACATTTGTGCATTATTATTTATCTTTTTAGTAGTTAAACACCGATTTCTCATAAGTTAAATTTTTAATTTTATATTCAAATACATAATTCGTTAATATTCCAGTAGAATTTAAGTAAGTAGGGTAATACTTGATAATATAATAAACTAATTTTATGTAAACAATTTTCATAATTTATATCGATAGTTATTAATCTATTAATCTATAATGTGTACTGTTTACTCATATTTAATGATCCCCAATGCTTCAGGTCTTTTTATATGTTCACGGATTAGATTTTTCATTTCTTTATGTGTCGTCATTACTGCTTTCTTAAATTCCAAAAACTTATTTTTAGGCGTATTATTCTGTTTTAATTCATCAACATCTTTTATAATTTCCTCGATTTTTTTATTTAGATTTAACCTCTGTTACAAATTAAATAACATTGAAATGAAAAAATATATTTTAGAATTATAACCATATAAATTAAGCGATTTTAATTGTAATAAGATTTACATTATAAGAAGGTCTCTCCACCAAAAATAACGAATCATTGTTACTGTTACAATCTTTTTTGACTACAACATTCTCGATAAGCTGAAAGAAAATAAGGCAATTAGTTTATTATTTCTGAAATACTGTACGTTTAAAAAAAAAAATCATTTACGATGTATTCTATGCTTTGGCAGCATACATTTTTACTACTTAGTATACGTACAACGTATATCATTTAAGTTATTTTTTTTAACGAAATTATAAGCAAAATATTCACGTAGTTCTTTTAAACATTTCACAGAATGAAAGTTCATCGATAAACTAAATAATACTTCATTTTTATTTATTAACAATTATTAATATTATAGAATTTAGAAATTAATTGTACACACAAACCTTAATTTAAAAAAGAAATACATTAAATTAATAATTGACAGTTTATTAAACTTATGAAAAACATTTTTAAAAAAACATAGGTTTTTGGTAATTGTATGCAGCAAATTCAATTGATTTAATCAAATATTTTACTATACAAATAACAAAATATATTTATCGAATTAAACGTACTAATATTTATTATCAATGATATTATTTTAAATTCAACATAATACTATAATTAAATATAAATCGTATAAAAACTATCAATGTTTAATATTATAATAAATATTAATAATTAAAAATAAAATTAGTTAGAATATGAATTAAAGCCTACCGCAGTGGCGTATTAAAAAACTTTTTTTTAAGGGGAAAGGGGGAAAAGGACTGATCCAGAAATTTTCCATGAAGGGAGGGGCACGAATACAGTAAATCATCCGTTTAAAAAGCATATAGAAAGAGCAAAAAAAAGCATTTTTTTTCTTTTTTTTTGCATTTTGATATTTTAGTTACATTCAATAATAATCATTTTGTTAAAATAATTTCTTTTTTGTAAATTCAATAATATACATACATTAAATCATTAACATATATGATAAAATTAACAAAATTTTAAGTTACTTTAATAAAATTTCGATAAAATATATTAGTTAATCTAAACAAAAAAATTATTAAATCAAATAGTTTGTTAATTTTTATTTTAACAAATTTATCTCATCTTACTTCTTAATATCAATAAACGTTTTGTTGATCCAATATCAACAATTGTATTATTAATTTAATCTATATTTTTGTGTAAAATTACCGGTATTTTTCGTTCCTCCTCGAATTTTGCACATAAATTTGTCGCCTTGTTTTCTTCTTTCTTTATTTCTAGTTAAAAACAAAACACAAATATAGAATTTTTTTCAACGTCAAAAAAACATATACAGATGTATATTTATACTAGTTGTGTATAGTTTATTTTAAATTATCTCTTAATTCAAATCTGGATGAGGGGCTCGAGCAAGTTATAAATTTAAAGTCTAAGTGCTTAACAAGTAACCTTATCATAAGGGTAATCATTTATTAGAAAATTAAATTTTCTTAAAAAAATCATAATTCCAACTAACCACGTTATTTGAAATTTTTCGATAATAACACTATTAGAAGTCAGTACAGTGATTCTTAAAATGATTAATTAACAAAAAAAATAATCTAAATAATATACTTGTAATTTGATTTTTGTGAGTATTTTTTTATTGTTTTTGTGTATACACTATTATTAATATTATGCTTTGGTATATATTAGAAATAAACATTAATTAAAAAAAGAACTAATTTTCAACTATCAATATTACCTGGCTTTGGAAATAGATCTGACAATGAGCTATAAATAGTCTCCGTCGACCCTTCGAAAGATTCGTCCGATGAATCACCACTCTGCGTAAAAAATTTACTAATAAAAACAAGTAAGTTTATTAGACAAATGGTTTATTTCATACCTGTATTGAATCGTTTTGACAATCCAAAGTAGAAGGCATTACTGTAGCTTCTGTATAAAAGTTGAAAATTATATCAATTATGTTAAAAATATCATAAAAAGTATTAGGAATAAAGAATTTCGATTTTTCTATTTTATTTTAAAAATTAGGTGTTGATGAAGAGCTTTTTATCACATTTTTAATCATTTCTACACAGTAAATAGTTTTTAATACACATTCATAGAAAAAAAAAACGAAAGAAATTAAAATTCCTCTTGTTAATCAAAAAAAACATTTGTTTCCCTGATTTTATAAAGAAAGCAATAGGAATTGCATTTTTACATCTCTAAATTACAAACTTTATACAATTTTTTATCGAAATCCCCCTCAAAATTAAAAATCAACGTTTTTTATCGATTTTTTTTCGTGTTAAAAAATACACCTTCTTATAAATGTAAAATAAATACATTCATCGTTCCGCACAGAATATCAAATATAACTAATGTAGGTTGTATAATTAAAAGTTTTTATTGATCAAATATAGTTAATGTAGGTTGTATAGTTAATAGTTATTTAAGAGTTGACGCCACTTATAAGACTCACTTTTAGACTCGCTTATAAGATCTTCCTCGTCTAACCAAATTTTAAAGTTTTCACTTAGTTTAACCGATGACTTATCGGGAATTCCTGTATAAACGTCCTTTCAAAAAAATTTAATTAGTAACTATATTAATATCATATACGATTATATATATAATTTAATTGTCTGCAGCCTAAAATAGCAGATTTATAGTTAAATTTTAACATAAAAATGTATTTTAATGTAAAATACCTGTGCACGGGTTTTATCGTCTCCGGTAAAATCAACGTAATAATTTTGTAGATTAGTGTGGCGCACTATAACTTCTAATAGCCTAATTAAAAAATGGTGATTTATATGTGCCTGAAAATTATTTTAATCATTATTTTATATTCACATGACATTAAACAAATACTCACATTTTTGGCATCTATTGCCATATGTATAATTTCTTCTACATTTAGGGAATATGCATTATTATTATTTTGCATATTCATTAGAATATAGAATAGAAATTCTTAGAAATTAAATAAAAGTAAACGTGAAGATAATTTTAAATATTAAATAATTTTGCGAATAATAATTAAATAATTATCTGTATGTAAAAGTTATTTAACAAATATTAAGTGTTTCTAAGACAATAAAAAAAAGCATGTTTGAATAATATTTTATTAGATTAATGGCCAGTATAATATTATGTGTATTATATTATATTAAACACTGCTATTGTTATTTTGTCAATACGTTTGTTAAATTCCATCATCTCTTTATTGCGCATCTTTTTTGGTACAAAGATATTTTTTATTAGAATTTATTTGTTTAATTTAAACATTTCCTGGAGTATGACCTTCCAGCAAAGCCCCACACAAAATATATTATGTAAATAAAGAATTTAACAAATATTCTGTACATCTTACATAAATAGAAAACATGATTTTACTTTTAATTTGACTAATTCTTTATCTAATTAACTGAAAAAATTCATTTTTACAATGTATTATTTAACTATCTAAGACATAAGTTATAACTAGAAGATAGTTATTTAAACATAACAACAACTTTATACTATGATATACTTTAAAATGTTTAAATGTTTTCAACTAGGTTCGTCATAATGAATAACGTTGAACAACGAACATTTATAAAAGGCGAATTAAAAAATTTAAATTGTTTATTTTTCCATTACATTTTTTTTTTCAGGGATCATTAGTTTATTCAGGTTATCCCTCTTAAATTTTACATCGAAGAAAATTTAGGAAATTAACTTATTCAATTTAAAGAATCATACAAAGTTTTTTAAAAATGAAACCAGTGCATTTAATAAACTTCAACCAGGTACTTTTAATATATAAAATATTAATAATTAGAAGAAATAGATTTTTTTTCCTAATGCTATACCAATTTTTCGCATTTAAGAAATAACAGGCAGGTGCGATTTCAATTTTTTTTTTTTACTGTAAATTATATAAAGAAATATTTTCAAAAATGTTAATATAATTAAAAAAAGATAATATTTTCATAATAGAAAAATCACTTTTTACCTACTCAATAGATACTTGCATGAAATGTTCACAAAATATTGATATAAGAAGTTTTAAAATATTCCGAATCTTTTATAATTCTCTATAAAACACATCACCAGTGAGTTCCACAAGAAGTTAAAAATGTAAACACTTTGACCTCTATACAAAAGTTTATTTCTTCTGCTAGGTATGAAAAGATTATTTGGTAATTAATTATAACTTTACAAAAATGTTTATACATTTTGGTTATTGCTTACATCATAGTATATAATATTTATTTTATAATTATTATTATTGGAACGGGAAGATATCAAATGTTGTTATTGATAGTTTGTGGTTTAATAAATATGTCTCGTGCTATATCTAGGACAGCTGTATCATTTATTTAACCTGCAGCTGAAGTATATTTTCGTTTAAATTCAACTACATAATATACTATAATTAAATGGAGCTCCGTTTCTTGGTATGTTTATCTCATAGACTGCATGATAGTATACGTAAAGAATGTGTTTTGTGCTCAGTACTGACTACCTAGTTTAAGAACTTCGCTGACATTGCAAATTTTCGCAAATTGCATTCTTTGCACGTCTAATAATATCTAACGGGTTTATTAATAATTTAAAAATATGTGGTTTACAAATTACACTAAATGTGTAAATTATTATTAATATATTTTGACCTTTATTAGAATGTACTAGAGCATATTTCTCAGGCATTGTAGTAATTTAAAGGACAGGACTTTCTTAGGATCAATAGGGAATGGATACATTATTATATACTTCTTCTTCTTTTTAGCATGATGGATTGTTTTCATAATAAGGTAGAAATGGATTGCGTAAAGTTATAATATATAAATATTAAGTTATATGTTAGTGTATAGATAATATGTAATAAACTAAAAGTATTAAATAAAATATGACTTTAACTGTATATATAAAATAAGAATCGAACTTACTTTTCAAAATCAACGTCTTGAAATTTGCTATTTTGTATAAGACGACTACAAGTTGATTCCAATTTCGGATCGGTTCCAGTTTCTGTAACATACAAGTGGTTCCTGTAAGTTTTGATGATAAAAATAAGTAGTATCATAGATTTAATATTTATGTCTATTTAATCTGACCGTAATATGATAAATATATATTATTAAACTCATATATTTTACAAATATGCATTAAACAAGAAAAATGATTGAAAATACAAAAATGCAAAATAAAAATTTCACCTTTGAAGTCTCTTACATGAATCAAATTATAAACTTGAAAGCATTGTTTAAGATTAATAAAAATGTATTTTCGAATGAAATCCGAATTTAACTAAGTAATTTTATTTGAACTCAATTCGAACAGTATATATTGGGTATTTTTGGGAACCAATTCTTACCTTTATTTCACGGTAACCAATTCAACCACCTATTATACGAGTATCTACACAGCTATACTACCTACACCTAAATTTTGATTTAGTACAATAATTTGGTATTTTCCTATGTTTATATTATGGTGTTTTGTAAAATATTAATTTCACATTATTAGATTCGCATGGTTTATGTGTACATGGCGAATTAATATCCTTCAAAAGAGAGATTATTTACTTTTCTTGAATTATTTTGGAACTCGAATGATGGTTGGACCCGTAGTAAATACTTATTACTAGTAACAATTGTAAAATTAAATATTGTTAAGTTTTAAAGATATTAACTTTTATTATATTATGTATTAATTTATTTTTAATTCTATTACATTCAATATAATAGCATAATACAATGATCATAAATAGTATTCCGATCCTGATTTTCTAAATACAAAAAAAAAGTATTTAGAAGTTATAAAAAAAATAATATATATATATATATATATGTGTGTATTTAATTGTTTGTACAACCTACTGTATATTTTAATAATTTATAATATTTTTTAAAAAATAACTTGCTAAAATGTCTTAAATATTATTTTAATAAAATTTTATTTATATTTTATGTTAGTAAATTAATAATCATTCTTGTATACATAAGTAATTATATTCTATTAAAATAACAAAAACATTATTATGGGTAGTAAATATTTACATCAGTCTGTGAAGTAATAACTATATATTATTTAAAGTAAAATATTGACAACTAGGAGAGTAATTTTCCAAAATTGAATATTTTAAACATTTTGAGTAAAAATTTTTATTAGATTGGATATGCATAAACAAATACCTATGTTTGATTTTAAAATAGATTTATACAATATCAGGAATTTTCTGTTAGATAGCTTCACTCTAAGACCCTCAACCATTATACAGTTATTGTATCAAAGAATATCGCGTTCCTAGTGGTCATGAGAATAAGTTCTTTAATCACCAGATATTGTTTAAGTTCATTTCCCATATTTATTTTTCTCATTACTTTATGACTTAAACAGTAGAAACCTTCTCGACTTTGTTCACAAGATATTTTTCGTTCACTATTGATAATCAGGATATATGTTATTATAAGTAAATAATGCATAATTAATTATTTCTTCACTTTATATTTCTTATTTGGTTTTTTGTTTTTGTGAACCGATTTAGTAGGATGTAGGTTAATAAGACACATTATGTATTTGGATTCATGTTCATTAAATAATAAGAAGTAAAAATAATGACATGATATTTTTAAAAATATTTTGTCAGTCACTGAATATCTGCTTATACACGATAAACTACAATAAAATCTGAAATATAATTAAAAATCTACTTTTAGAGTCAAACTAATTTAATGACATTAAATTATTTTTGACGTTATTTAATATACTATTTATCATTTATTAAGTTGTTGTATGGTGATAATTCAACTATTGTTTCCATTTCATTTATCGTATTTTTCAGATTTCCATGGAGATTTTATAATTTGTGACATCAACACCAATTTAATTTCATTTCATGTGGTTTGCTCAGTCGCAAACTCCACCGATTTTTATGTTCGAGGTGTAACTACAAATCCAGGAGATATTCTGAAATTGCCTTACTATCCAGGAAGCCATTATTTAATATTATTTCGTGCAACTAGTCAAATAATACTTATAAAACTGAATGATATCAATCTTATCAATTTGATTTCAAATAACTCTAAAATTTAATTGATTCTCTAACAAGTTTTCTTTGTAACCGCAAAAGCTTGTATTAACATTACCAGATAAATAGAAATTTTATTAATTTCTAATACAAATATTGCAGATTTCAAATATTGTAAATTCATACTAACAAACTATAAATAGATGGATAAACCATTATTTTTATTAGACATTAGCGACAACAGCCGGAATCGCCTTACTATTAAATATAATCATTTACAATAAAGTATTCTTTATCTTTAATCAATAGAAACTAAATTCAATTATACTGAGTATAAAGTTTGAATACTATGAAAACTTTTATATCAATATTTGTGAACATTCTATGGTACCAGTATTTGAGTAGGTAAAAGTGGTTTTCTATTATGAAAATTATCTTTTTTAATAAGCCAACTTTGAAAGTATTCTTTTATAATTTACAGTAAAATTTGATTGGTATACCATATTTATTAAGTTTTACTTTTGAATTGATAACATATAATATTTTTGGTTTATATTCTAATACAGAATACTGGATTATTTTGATATAAAAACAGGGTGTTATAAACGAAAAGTAGTTATAAGCTACAAATATTGATGCCAGTGAACAAGTAGTGACCAATATTTGAAGTACTCACCACAATATAATTTAAATGCCAAACTCAAAATCTATCGTTCAATTTCAATCATTATGTGATAAATACACCAAGATATAATTTGCTGGGATATAAATTAAAAGTATTGGTTTTCATTGAAAAAGTAAAATTAAAAATTATAAATATATGTAAAGTATTCAAAAATAATAAAATTTTGTTTCATTTTGATTATAAAATTATAAAAATATATTTAAAAATATCAATATTTTAAATAATGAATGATTCATGTGTTCTTCATAAAATATTAACTAAGTATAAGTTTTTGAATCGCAACAATATGAAAATATTTATTTGGTCAAAACTGGTATAGCATAAAATTCGGATATAAATTTTTAATTATTAGGGACAATATTAACATTTGTTTACTCTTAGCGCCCAGCTTAGATTACCAACTAGATCAAATTTCCTACATAAACCACTCTCAAATTGAAAATTGAACTATTTACTTTGTCCAAAGGTAGATGGAAAAACATTTTCTTTTAAAAATCAAAGCATTCGTCCTTTCATGCTCAGAACTAAATTAAAACAGTATACAAATATTTACTAACATTTGTTGAAGAATATATATGAAGAATATTTGTAGTCTAACTCCATAGTTTTATAGAACTATTTGAATATAAATTAATGAAAGATTAATAGTTTTCAATAATAATGAATTTACAATTTATAACAATTTTCAGGTACTACTTCATTTAATTCATGTAAAATTACCTAAAATTAATTATTTGCAAATATTAAATGTATTATTACCCATCTTAAATAGGTATTTAAATTTTATAAATGTGAGCTTAAAATAAGTACTTTGTTATTGAATCCAATGAATATAGTTTTGAAGGATTTACTTCATTAGCAGAACCTATATTTGTGCTATTGTTTGAACTATTTCTAGTAATGTGAGGTAATAGTTAAAACTTAAAATAAATAATGTTAGTAATATATTTAATATTTATAAACACAACAATACAGCGGGCGTAACAGCCGAGCACGTATATATAATAAGTAGACAATGCAGAGACGAGGGGTACGGCATATCTTATTAATTCGCATACTTTTAAGTACAACTTTTATTGTAACTTGCACACAATGGAGTACATATATATAACAATTAAAAGGTATTGCTGGAAGAAGAAAAATAAATTATATATAATGCATAGGTTATAGTGTAGTCATCGCGGAGACTGTGATTGCTATTCATCTATACATCATGTATTGCATTTATTGACGTGCTATGTATAGAGACTTTAACGCATATCCTGCATAATTCAGAGACTATAAATAAACGGTCAATTGTCACTCGTTCGTGGTGATACACCGGCAATGATTATGATTGGATTTTTCAATCGACAATGACCACGGACAATAATAATTGTATGGATTATTATTTTGGATGAATTGATATATTATATCTAGTACAGTAATTTTAATATTGCTAATGAATGTAAGAAATAATACTATACGATTTCAAAAATGAATATTGGTTATAATATATGATCAATGATTTAAGCGCTCTTTTACAACGTGATAACAAGGTACATTTTTATATAAACTAAATGTATACTACTAAATTAATAACAGGCTGAAATTGATTTTTACGCGGCAAACTATACTATAATAACCTGTATTTATCCTTTTTACTTCTCATCACCATTGGCTGGTTTTGTTTTTATATCTAGGAATAATAACACACTCTTAAACTCTAAACATATCATCCATAAATAAATTAATATTTGAAATTTGATTTAGTGCCAGATAATCACGGAATTATTAGGTGATTATTGTTTGTGGGCTTTTAAGAGTTCGATAAAGCTCAATTTGAAATCGCTATGACAATATTTATCGAATCTCCTGTTACAACAACTAAACGGAATATATTTAATTATAGAACATGTAAGCTGAAACGGTTCCAGGTATTATAATATAGGTAAGTTAACTGTAGTTAATTATTGGCATCATGACCCGTTAATATGACGATATTACTTATATAAATACATATGTGTAAAATATTATAAATCATTTTGTGGTACGACGTTGTACATAATAACATATATTACAAAAGTAATAACACTTTTAATATCCGGAAATATAAATCAAATGCGATGCATGCAGTTGCCGTCGTTGAAAGTAAAACGGAACTGCAGTGAAATACGCGAATATATACTTATATAATAAACACGACCAGCAATAATATATAATAAATTAACATGTCTATAATAAGTGATTATGATAAGTGAGATAAGTGATTTTATCAAAAGTAGAAAATCTATTTTGACGTTCAGGTGGTATAAAGAAGAGCAGTTAACAGTAACATCGATATTTATCTACAACATATAATATTATACCATACTAATATGTACTATGACATTGTGAATAAATATCTACCTTAGGAGCATTTCTAAGTGTGCAGTGTTGTGACATTAGCACTTTTATTTTTATTTTTATGTTTTGTTATTTTCCTTCCAATTTTTACAAAACGCGCCGACACTTGCAAGAGTAAATGGTTATAGATTGAAATGTACTATATTGTAAT
>NW_020271539.1:1743-10643 GCF_002803265.2 Melanaphis sacchari | reverse complement strand
GGTTTTACTGCCAATATTTGTTTCAAAATATTTATACAATATTTGAAATATTTCTACTAAATATATATGAAATTAGATTTCCATTCAATGTATTTTAAATATTTTATCTACAAAAATATCTATACTCAAATATATTCAAACGTATTTTGAAAATATTTAACTACCAAGATTATAAGATGGTTTACTCATTCATTTTTAAAAATATTTTATCTACAAATATCATACTCAAATCTATTCAAAACATTTTGAAAATAATATATCTAATATATCAATAATTATTTATTAGGTATAACTACTATAATACGTATAATTTTCATCAATAATCATATAAAACTGAGCTGTTTCCTCATCATCTCTTTAAGCAAGCTTGTTATGAACAGTATACTTAAGACTTCATTAGATATATTAATAATACAACTAATATATTATAGAATATGTATAAATAAAATAATTATTACTACTGTTTAAAATGAGAAAAAGTGAAAATGATTACACATTACCTACTAGCTCATATTACTAAATTATTTTAAGTAATAATAATAATATGATTTTATGAACACCAGAATAAAACATTTAACATTACTATTTTATTGATATAAATGACTCTTTCTCGAGCAAATACTATTTTTACTACTTTTCTGCTATGTTGCATTGACTTTTCAAATATTGTGAAAATGTATATATTTTCAAATTGCTGTGTGGGTTTATCCACTGAAACTAAGACCTGAAGTATATTATTATCAAACACAAAAAATCGGTAGCTAGGTATGTATGTATATTTCATCAAAGTCACTTTTACTTAAGTGACATATTGCAGTCGTGTAGTGACCAATTTAAACTAATAAACCAAATATATTTTACTTATTCATCCACTCACCTATTTAGTTTGAGTACAAAAAAAATAACTGGGCAGAAAAGCTCACAGAAATAGAATTTTTCAAATTTGCATTCCAAGAGTCGATTGCAGAAATGGATCTTATAAGACAGGTATATTCAATAATCATAATTTTATATTTTGATCATACTCGTATATTAATATTTGTATTAAATAATTTTACATTTAAATTATTAAAAAATTTAAATTTATGTTTATAAATACATATGTAACATATTATACATTATATACATATTGTAATGATATGCTCACACATCATAATTTATTGTATATTTTATCATTTCGTTAAATAAAGTAACGGTCAAGTTGTCGCACACAGATAGCCTTCAATAAAAACCTATAATCCCTATTGATCACTGACGAGAGAGACGATCTACATTGTTTGACCACGTGGGAACCCAAACGCTATTGCGACCATATGGCACAAAGCGTTTGACCTATTTTCGTGTGCCGCTAAAGACAAGGGATGGTCCAATGAGGCTCTCCGTCGTCGGGGACCCTGGCTGTCTTGACCACGTCGTCTTCTCTGGTGCATGAGCACCAGCCAAACTATCGAGTGCATGAGCACCGACAAAATTACAAGTGCAGGCGCACCAGACAAGCGAGCAGGAGCTCTTCCCAAAACCTATCACACTCACACACCACACAACACCAGACTCTGCGAGCGACAGCTGGACTTCTTTATTTTTCTAAGATAAATCAGTGTTGTTTTTCTTATTTAAACTTAAGTTTTCCTTAAATCGTATCACAACTTGTGTTATCTTACATCTTTCTCTGAGGATCGTACTACAGGTATTCACCACGGCGAACCAGGTAAGGTGCATGCCCTAAATACTTATTGTCAGTACGAAATCTTTTACCATTTAATTTACATACGGTGTATTTGGTCATATTCTCGAATCACGATCTCGAGAACCCTCCGAAGAACAGAAGGAAGGTAATAACGCAAGAACAAGTACATTCAATATTTATTAGTACCGGACTTACATATAAGGCTTGTGTCCCTTGTGTTAGTCCGGCCACATCATACTCATAACTAATACCCTTTTATTTTAATTTTGATAAGTTTTATATTTTAACTTTTATTTCTCTTATTTTTGTGTTATTACAATGTTATTGAAATTGTTCTCAAATATTAAAAATTATAAATACCTATGAAATAAAAGTATAGTATTAATATATGACCCATGTATTATATATATATATATATATATATATATATATATGGTAAAAAAAAAGATATATTATATTAAAAAAAAAAGCTGTAATGTAGAATAATTCATTTTTTTAAGAACGTTAATAATGTAGATTAGAAATTTTTTTGATCTACATACTCAATGGCTTTCGACGTTATTTCTGAGTGTAAAATCGTAAACTACATCATCAAATTCAATTTTGTTTATTAATTCTGTCTCTATAGCTAATAAACTCAATTACCTATTTCAATGTATCTTCATCCATGCTGGATCTTAAATAGTCCTTGATTCGTTTTAATATAGAAAAGATAAAGAATTACAAATAATATTATTATTTCATTGGTATATTAATTATCTTAACTTTTATTACGAAAATCTAGTTTAAATATAACAAAAATATTGTCATTCTAATGGCGGCGACTACGTTGGTGATACGTGAAAAGCTTTATTAATTTTTATTTATAATTTTATTTTAGAAACTCGATGAAAAGGGAATTGACATGTTCTGAGTTCTGAAATTTAACAAATGTGCAAGGTTTGTTTCATTTAATATGTCTTCAAATTTTTATAAATTTGCATAAGAAAAAATACCGTTACGATGCAAATTTGCCGTTGCAACACACCCACCCGTTTGTTAAAACTAAGTGGCTATCGATATTTATATCTAATTCTATCCAGTTAAGGAGTAGTTGGTTAGCTATTCCCACTACACGAACCGGTCTTAAGAACCGGGTTGTTGAATTGATACAAATAAAGTTTTCTAAGTTATATTTTACAGGCCCTAGAAACTTATGACTTGCGCTCATAAACTAACACAATAGAAATGATATTATAGCAACGTATTACAAGGTTTATTTATAAGACTAATATCAATATAATTATACAGTACACTATCACCCGAGTAACCCTGTTCTTGAGGGTAGTATTTTGAAGATCACAAGTGTAGCGGAGTACGAGTTGAAGTGATTGAATAAATTATGATTTATCTATAAGGTAGGTTATTATACCTATAGTAAATTAAATTAAAAATGTTACTTAAAAATATAGAGACTGCTGTTGTCTTTCTTTCACGAACTAAAAACGACTGACTAGCTATATCAAAAATGATTGTATATACTCGTACAGTCGTACTCTACGTTTCTGTGTTCTTCTGACTTAAGCAAAATCGCAGAGTGCAGCATAAATGATGCGTCAGTAACATGTATATTGTTACACCGTGTTTAAAATATTACCACTGTAAGGACGTGCTAACTTTGTTTACTGGGAAATACGTCACTGAAAACAAGACATAATGTATGATGGCGTTCATTGTTTTTCTGAGAATAAAATCGACGGTAACATAATATTATATAATTCACTGTTAATACTGATAATATTCATTAAAATGCATATTTAATGTTATGATGTAGACATGGTTATAATGAATAGATCAAATTTAATTTTATCACAAAATTATTAAGCCGTATAGCAGGGGCGGCCAAACAGTCGATCGCGATCGACCGGTCGATCACAAACGATTTTAAAGTCGATCGTGCTAGAATTTATTTTTAGGCTGCGCTCACGAAAATTAATTATGGTGGTATAGTAACTTAATAATAATAAAAACTTTTTTATCGAAGTCGATCCTCAAAGGTGAAGTATATTTTTAGTAGATCGCGACCGAAAAAAGTTTGACCGTCCCTGCCGTATAGGCTTCCTGGATAGGCCATTTCGCTACATTCTTGAGATGAGTATTTTTCTGGCATCTTATAAAAAATTGTTGAGTATCATATTACTTATCCGAATCGAATAATAAAATGAGTACCAATAATGAGAATAAGGTTAATTCATAGAATAGATGAAATTATAATTATTTTCATATAATCGGTGGTAAAATATTTATGACGTAGCCTTAGGTTAGGTTATACTGTATGTATATTGTATATATAAATGAGAGTATATGCCGTAAGCATAATCTAATCATATTAGATATATTACTAAATGCCTAAGCAAATAGTTAAATAATTTAATTTTTATGTTATTTAACTATCCGTCGAGACATTTAATTTAATGCATTTTGTAAGTCAGGCAAATAACAAAAATGAAACATTTTGTATTATTTTAAAGCAATTTATTTTACTTTTAATGTAACAGTAGGTATTGTTATAATTTTTTCTTGGATAATGAAGTATTTATTTATTGTAATGATATACATTTATTCAATATTATAAAAAAGATTAAAACTTAAAATTAAATTATCAGAGTCAGATTCCATTATTTTACAACTTTTGGTGAATTATATATATATATATATATATGATGTATCTAAATATACACTACGTAGTAAATCGTAGTCATCAAAAACAATAAACTACAAGCATACATACATATTTAATTTGTCACAGATATACCTATGTACTAAATAAAAATTGACATAACCCAAGTGCAACTAATACAATTTTTATGTAAAAAAAAACCAAAAAAAAAAATGTGTAGATTATTTTGAATACACATATGAACAGATTTAAATTGACAATTAAATGTAAAATTCTGGGGAGAATAAACATAGTTTTTAAGATTTAATATTTTAAGAAAACAATAAAAGTTAAAATGTTTCAACTTTACTAGTAAAATTGTGTACAGTATTGAACTTATTTTCTTTTTTTAGTCGACTTAAAAAAATTACAATTACGTAAATGGAACTAAATAATTATTATTATTAATAATAATTATTCACGTATAAGTGTAAATGTCAAAAAGCTGGATTATAGTAAAAATAGCGACTGTCAATATCATTTAGTTAGATTATGTAAGAGATGAAAAGTGTTGTGTTTTTACAAAAACAACTAAATCTCTAAAATTGTTAAATAATTAAAGCATTTACTGATATACAATACTGTACGGATCTTTTTTAAGATTTAAAAAAAATATATTGAAATGCATAATTTAATATAATGTAAATATTTATGTTAAGCTAATAACTACATTGTTATTGATACATATAACAATAATAATAATAATAATATATTTAATGTAAATGTATATAAATGATGTTAAATGTAATTATAAAAATATAGGTATTTGCGCTTGATTCAGGTATAAAGATGATATTTATTATGAGCGTGAATTTATGTAAAAAATAATATATAATAAAATAAATATGACGATAACTGTTTATTTTATAATTGGCTGAAAATAAAATAGCGCGCAACTAAAGAGATTGTTGACCGGTCGGTTTTAATGTGAAATAAACATACATTGTTTATATCGTTCTCATAAAAATAATTAGTGTGAATAATTTCTTTAAAAATCAGACTCTAAAATGATGAATAAACGGAAGCGAACTAATGATGGCAATGATGAAGATCGCATCATTAAAAAATTAAAAAGTCACAATGTTGAAGGTAATTGTACAAGTCAATTTGTTTTTTTATTGTTAAGTATTAATTGTTTTGATTTATGCTACATGAAATTGGCACAATACAAAAATCGACTTTCTTGCTTGTCTCTTCAAAGATTTCCAAAATAACGAAGAAGACGAAGTAAGTACCAATTTCTACTACCGCACAGTTAAAATTGTTTTTAATAATAATAAAAAAAAACAATCATAGTTTACATAAAAATTTTTTAAATCATCCAAAATAATTTAAAATAAATAATAGTTGATAATACATAGGTATAATACATACTAGCTAGTAGCTCGATATATATTTATTAAATACATTTGATTTTGTCTTGAAATTTCTATAACATTTTCTTTTTCTTTTAATATAATTTTTGTTTTTTACATTTCAATATTTCATTATTATATGATAAGACGAGATTTGATGACGAACACAGATCCCTAAAAAACTCAGAGGTATACGACAGACTACATTGTTATCATAAATCAGTTACAGATATTAATGTATTTATGTTTGTACCTATAACGGCCATAACTTTTAATAAGTTAAAATAGTATTTATATAATAATAATTATACATTATAATGTTGATGTTGAGTATTCGATTTTTGAGAAATGGATACAAATTTGAAAAGGATATATCAACTGATAGTATTTAATTAATATTTAGAGTCCAATTTATAATAGCATTAAAGATGTATAACATAACTATATATACTTAAGCAATTTATTTATTATTAATTATTAATTAATATCTTATATTGTTTCGAATTTTACAAATTGTATTACATTTTATATCTAATCTTATTTACGATAGTCATGTATATTATATATATTAATGGGTGAAACATGATTGCGGACGATCAATATTATATGACTAAAGATATTATTTTGTACTCAAAGAAATGACACGATTCCGGACGATATCTGTAAAACGTTGCCAAGTTGTGTGATGTAGTTTACTAAGCTTAACGATTATCAATTTGATAATAGGCTTATCATTAGGATAATGTCTTGTGAGCATCATTTATACCATTTAGCAGTTCTCGATTTTTTGTATAGAGTTCTTAGTAGGTACATACTAGCAGTGGCGGCTCGTGGTATGGTGCACAGGAGCACGTGAACCACCCAAAAAAATTATATAAAAAATTATTATATGCCATAATAACATAATATAATTGATGATTATACAAATGGACTGTAATTAAAAAAAATATTAATAAAAACAAGTTTTTGCAGCTTTTATGTTAAGAAATATATTTATAAACGATTAAATAATATCGCGGAGCACAAGTTGTTTGTGCTCCGGGCGGCCGTATAAAAATTAGCTACATGCCTCAACACGCCGGTTAGTAATACATGGCAATTTGGAGCACATTTAATGTGTGCACCGATCCTATTTTATTGTCGCGCTATCGCGATATCGTGTCATTCGTCGAAACGATAACGCATCAATGTATCATTGTACAGTATCCATCAACTGCTGCCAGTGTGCAGCTGTCAAATCAACTAATAACTACTATAATATCCATTGACTTATTATTATTATTATAATACGTCTATGATAACATCAACGTTCATAATATAAAAACAGATTAAAATCATATTGTTATGATTAGCTATTATTTGCCATTAGTTTCGTCAAACAGCGTGTCGTGTACGGTTTGCGTTTAATAGTTTCTTTGTACGAATATTAATATTATTAATTTTATACTTTTATTAATTATTTTTCGTGGGTACCTGTAGTTTTAATTTTGTGTTTGTAACTACCAATCAAACAATCAAACATGGTTACTATTGAATATTTATTAAATAACAGTTTTTCTCGAAAATCTGGTGATAATAATTGGGTACAAAAAGGTATAAACGATTTGGCTCATTTAAATTTGAAAATCAAAATGCATGAAAAATAAACTTCTCACATTAGTTCACATTTTAATGGGGTAAAATGCTTAAAAAAATTTAATTTAGATAAGATAAGTAAGTACGTTATTTTGGTATTATTCGTGGTATGTACCTATACCAAAATAAATTTTTTTACCATCTAACATAGATATCTCATAAATTTTTTGTGCACCACTTAACGTGAACCTCACGAGCCGCCACTGCATACTAGTATATGTTCACCGGAAAATTCACAGTTGAATTTTTTGTCCGATGTTGTTGTTTGTTAAAATACTTGCACTGCAATATTTTTCTGTAGATAACCATTTTATTATCTCATATTTTCGAATTCGGCTAAATCAGTATTTGTTTTGTGTAGAATTACTTCTTTGCCACGTTCTGATGGTATATAATTTGACAGTTTTCTATAGTTTCAAAAAAAAAATAAAAATAAAAATACTATACTATACCGGTTAACACTATACCTATTGCAGTATTTAACAGAAATGACTTGTATTAGTTGTATTATGCTACATTTGACACGCTCAAAATTCCTATATCATCGAAGTATTTCTTATTATAAAGGTCACCCTGATAAGAATCATCCACAATCGTGTATTATTGATATTAATATATGACCTTTTTTTTTTCATTTAATCTTCCATATTCATTAATATATTGAGTGGCTCTCGAGTGTCTTTTCGATAAACACTCCTGCTATATATTATATTACAATAAATTAATAAATAATACAGTAGTGACAAACATACCTAGGTAAATTTATTTAAAAAAACTAACTATTTATGCTATCAAATAAGGTGCAACGGATGCAGCCTACTCTGTATTAATCATTGTTTATACTACAGGTATTTTACTATACAACCATTATACTTGCATATTAAGTGAAATTAAATTATTAATTTTATATATATTTTTAAAAAAAGAGATTTAGTTTTTTTTGTCTAGTAAACATACTTTTTTGCCTAAGAAATCTTATCGATATGCATCGTTTTAGTCAGCATACAATTAAATCAATCATTATAAGAATTTATTATCAATAATTATTTTAATTTATATTATAAAGGCTAACAATTGTATACAAGTCGTCGTTAACAATCAGTAAGATCTACTGCGAATAGTTTATTATTATTCAATTAAATAATATAGAGTAAACGTATTAATGTATTAAAGCTTATGATTAAAAAAATTAAAATTTAAATTAGGTTACTATTTTAATGTAATTATATAAATTGTTAAATTTTAGGGATAACCTTTAGACTTCAAACTCTTTAGAGTTATCTAATTCATTAATAAAAATAATATTAATTAATAGTGGGGGTGATTTAAATTTAAAATTTTTTTATTTCGACGTCACAAAATCGACTAAAAAGTCTTACGACACCGTACATTCAGTACATATAATTCAAATTAAATCTTTATATTATTATATTGTTTAAAAATTAGACAATTTAGATCTTCTATATAATTTTTTCCCTAATAAAATAGTATTTGTCAATAAAACATTGTATCTTCTCCGTTCGTG
>NW_020271539.1:0-1733 GCF_002803265.2 Melanaphis sacchari | reverse complement strand
TTTAAATTCATGTCATTTAAATTGCATAGCTTTAGTATTATTACGTTATTAAACACATTAAATTAATGACATCTAATAATTATTATTTATACTATTCATTTGATTACAATGTTTTCTAATATGAAATTATCCGATATAGAACCATTGTGTGAATATAATATGCAATTCAAGTTAAATTTAGTTAAAAATAAAATATTTGTAATGCATCACATATTATATTATGTAATATATAATTAGCTATGCAATTTTATAAAAAAAATTGTCAGATATACTTGTCTTCTCATAAAACTCAAGCTTTACATATTAATTAAAACTGCTATTAATATACATTCATATTTGTATTATTAGTCTTTTAAGAACCTCATTAATCACAAATTATATTAATAATATACATCAGAGAACACCAATTCATATTTTTAAAGGGCTATAAAAGATGAATCTGAAAATTTTTTGCGAGACATAAAAATTCTTTTTACATATTTTAATATAATATAGGTAATACCTAGGTATTATGTTAAAATTGAATTTTATGAGAACATTTTGTACATATACATATATCGTTGTTGCGACATCCGCACTCCGTTAAACTTAAATATATATATATATATACACTGTCTTGCGGTCTTCGTTTAGAATTGAGGCTTTGTCGTTCCGATTGTCGCTAAATTAATATAATATTACAACGCGACTTCCGTTGTGTATCGATCGGTCGACGTGTGTGAATTACAAGTGTGGTCTACTATCAGATCTTATTATCATTGTTTTGGTTGCCTGTTGTTATACCGTCGTGCTCAAGACGAAACAGCTGACCAGTGGCCTGACTGTCGCCGTCAATTGGTTACCTGCCAACGACAACATCGGCATAGGAACGGAGTCACGTAAATACTGTCATTATTTTCATATCTTATATTTTTATATATACACAAATTGTACCACGATTGTTTAGATCGTGTTTGGTCGAATATTATTATTATTATTTCTTATTATTCTTATTATTATTATTATCACCACGACGAAAGTGATTGTGATATCTGTTAGTCTATTATCAATCATTGTATAACCTGTCAACACTTCGTCGTTGGTGATACGTTTATTTATACGTTGTCATATTATAATTGTGTAATCCATACTTTACATACAACTCGAATGTTTATATTTTGTATGGTCACCTCTCTTTAAGCAATTATCCACGGTTATTCCTAGTTCATCTTTCGGTGGTGTAGTCATCGAGGCCGACCACAGATTCGTAGGAGCCTCGTGGCTAAACAATATTACATACTTTATTATTGAATAAATTTAATAATCCTGATAAAAAAAACTAAAATTATAATCGTTATAATTATCGTTGCAATAAATGTGAATTTTTATCTGCGATAAAAATTATTATACGTTATAAGGTACCAAAAGAAACTAGAAATAATCAACACGAATATTATTTCATTTTTTAAAACCAATTTATTTCTAAATTATAACCAAAAAAGTTTATTTTCTACTATTTATTTTACGAAATTTGAGTCCTATAACCGAAGTGTTGAGTCTTAAAACCGATTTTTTTTTAATGTAGGTATTTGGATACGTCCGGACCGTTCCAGACGATTTTGAGTCTAATAAGCGACTGAACCTTATATCCGTGAGTCTTATAAGCGGCATCTACTGTATAATAAAACGAGAGTATTTAATTTAAATAATAATTTTAATAAATAAAATATTATCACGCTGAAAAAAAAAAATAA
>NW_020271538.1:0-17611 GCF_002803265.2 Melanaphis sacchari | reverse complement strand
TCGTAGTGGGGAAGGTCAGGGTAGGTATATTACGGGACTTTACAATATTTTGGGGTGTACGGTATAATTGCCTGCGGGCCGTACCGGCGGACGCGACGAAAGCGCTGGAGGCGACGGGCGGCGGACAACCGCGGCACGTCGGCGACGATCACTGCATGGTGAAGGGGGGGACGGGGAACATTAATTGCATAATACTGCGGTAATTTCTGCATTAGTGCGCGATAATCATAATAATGTATAAATTAGGTACGCTTATTAGTGGCAATATGGGTACAGGTATGTTTGTATTTATAATAATATTGGTACAAAAAATACTGTGACGTTACAACTGGCTATGGAAAAAAAATGAAATATGCGCTAAGGCTAGTGGATTTTTGAAACTACTCTATAAATTTGATTTTTATTTTGTGTTAAAAATTATGATATTTATTTTTGAGAGAATAGAAGTTTTAAATTCGGAACTGCAAAAAAAATCTTTGCATTTTCAAGATGCGAGATTAAAAATTGAAGCTATCATAATTTCTATGGAAGAAATACGAAAATCTGGCTTTGACCAATTATGGGAAGCTATAATTAATAAATCTGAATAGCTAGGGTTAGGTGAAGTTAAGCAACCTAAACATAGAAAAATTCCAAAACGATTGATCGAAGGAGGGCAAGAACATTACTTTATGACGGCTAAAGAGCAATATAAAGCACTATTTTTTGAATGTGTTGTATCATGTTATCTGCTCTGCATAATAGGTTAGTGACGTAATTGAACATCTTGCAAAAGTAGAAAACTTTATAGTAGACTCTAAAAAAATAAATACATCTATTATAATTGAATACTATAGCTCTGATTTTGATGGGACAAAATTAGAATTACATCGCAGTATTATGTTGGATGTTGCTAAAGCAAAAAAATTTAATATATCATCGGTATCAGACGCAATTGATTTTTTGAAACAAGAGTCATACTTACAAGATTTGGTACCAGAAGTAATTAAATTAATTAAAATCATGTTAACTGTCCCTGTTTCATCGTGTACTGCTGAGCGTATTTTTTCTGCTCTTCGGCGTTTAAAAACATTTTTAAGATCAATGATGATGCAAACACGGCTTAATGATGTAGCATTATTAAATGTACATAAACAAGAAGAAATAAATATTGAAATAATTGTTAACAAATTTATACAGAAAACCAAAGTGAGGCAAAATACCTTTGAAATTTATTAAGCAATCTAAGAATATACATTGTACAACTTTTCATTATTATAAATAAAAAAAAATATTGTTACTTATTATTTGTATATAAGTTATAAATTACTGAATTATGTTGTAAAAATGTACAAGAATGAAGTCAATAGACGAGTAATGCTTTGTTGATTTTTTTTTTTTTTATTGGGTAATTAGAATTTTTATTTAGGTACAAGTTAAATAATTTTGGATTTTGAGCACCCCATGATAGTTGGAAAACTCGGCGCCTATGATTACACCTGTGAATTTAATGAAATGACCGACCACTAGATGCTCGAATTAGACTTTTATTATTTACGCGTTTAAACGACACCGCCAAAGTGTAGAGCCACCAAATCAGAGGTACCAACATCTCAAACGTCGTTATCACTGGTTTTGCCTACTAGACTTTTCTAACTGCTGTATTCTAAAGTCCTGTCTCCGACCTAGAAAATTCACTTCAAACGATTTTCAGCTACCCATGGTATTCACATACAGCGAGTTTTACCCACCTAGGGTATTCACATATAATGAGTTTCACCGACCTTGGGTATTTACTTACAGCGATTTTTATCGACCTAGGGTATTCACTTACAGTGAGTTTCACCAACCTAGGGTATTCACTTGCAGCGAGTTTCACCGTTGCTAGTAATATAATAATATGAAAATAAGATACGACCCTTTTTGCCTAACAATATAATAATAATTAAAACTTACAATTTGTGAAGCACAGACTGGCCATCTGGTCCTAAATATGGCTATAATAATCAATAAATTTCACACACAACAAATAAAACGAGCAAAATAAATATAAAAATGTATAAAAATTTTTAAATATATATATATATAAAAGGTTGGCGATTAGCACCCACGCAATATAATAAAAATTAATATAATATAATAACGGCCGTTTAGTCTTTGCGCGACGACGTATGGCAGAAGACAAACTTTTGCGGCGGCCGCGTTAATCTACGCCCACCGGTGAGCCGGCGGCAGCAGATAACGCGCCGATACCAATTTAAATAATATTATATAATTCATAAACAATTATAATTAAAACAAACAAAATAAATATAAAAATAACGGCTGGTGCACGCGAGTGTTTGTGTGTGTGTCGATCAGCTGTTCCTCCATAAACGATAGTATTTTTATTATTATTACATTACACAGTGCGTCCTATAAGTTTTGAGACAACCATTCTAAAATTAGTCCTAGTATCTAGATAATTATGAAATTCTAGGAAGTTATTACGATAACACTTATGATTCATACAAAGGTTCACGTGTATAAGATAATTTCTGGTAGTATAATCGTATCTATTGTGAATGTATGTTTGTGATCGCGGTTATAATTTCAATCGCACACACCGCGGCTATTGTCACTTAATTTTTGGCCAAAAAAATGATTCCAGTACTCGACCACCCCCCGTATTCACCAGATTTGAGTCCTCCGGACTATTTCCTGTTCCCAAAGTTGAAGATGGAGTTCAAGGGGCAGCATTTTTCCACCATTGAAACGATTCAAGAAGTGGTGACCCAAAAGTTGAAGAACATTCCTACAGCTGACTTCTCACGGGCCATGGAAAAATTGGGCGATCGTGCAAGAAGGTGTATAGAATGTAATGGTGACTATTTTGAATAAAAAATTGCTTAAAACATTTTTTTTCATTTTTTTTGTAACATCAGTAACCTTAGTCTCAAAACTTATGGGACGCAATATGTATGGTGCTGCAATAAGAGTTATAAAACAAAATATGACGCTTAATCTGGTGCAGTAAGTATAATATAATAGGGTTATTCGGGGTATAATAGAAAATTCTGTTAAATAATAAATGTGATTAACTAACTTTGTAATAACTTTTTTAAACAATATTAAAAATCTGTTTTTAAATTTAATATTACTGTGAATATATTAATATATATTTACAAAACATATCAAAATTGCGAAAATGTGCAACGTAGATTTTAGTTTAAAATTCATAAAATGTTCAATATTTGTACCGAATTTCAGGCTACGATAATAGGGTATCGAACAAAAAAAATTTTGTTTATCGGTATTCGAAATCGATACTGCGTTATTTGTCAAAGAGCGTCAAATCAAAAAGAACCAATACCTAAACACGTTTTTTCTCTGAATTGGTCTAATTCTGCGACGGGCATGGAAGCTGATGTTATAATGGAAGGATTTAAACGAAGTATTGAAAGGCACGGATTTAAATATGATAAAGTTATAGGTAAAAACTTATATAGTGTATACATTCGTAAAATATATTTTAACTATACAATTTTAGATTCTGAACGAAGTGATGAATGTATTGATTTTACAATGATGTGCGTTTTTTTTTTGTGTGTCTGTACATTAGTCGAAATAATGTTTCAATTTCAAACTTGGGGGTGGTTTCCGAAGTCAAAGTTACCTATCCTTGATGCACTATAGGGGGCAAAATAAACATTTTCCAACAGTTTTCCAAAAAATCTAGAAAAACAAAAAAAAAGTGACGGAAAAACAAAAATTTTTATGCAAAATCAGTTTTCGACCAAATCGATTTTTTTATATGACTGTAATTAATCACTGTAAATTTTACCAAATGTTTATGTTATAGTCGGCGACACGAAAACTGGCGGGTGGCCGCCGTCGTACCCCGAACCTCACCCAGCCAGTAGACATGGGTTCTCATTTTACTGCAACCACCTGTTGCGCCCAACAGCGCTATAATGTGAACAATACGAATACTACCCAGGCATTACTTACCAAAATTTTGTTCCCTTTTTTTCGAGTTTGCATTCTACACATTCGACTGTTCATAATTTTTTGTATAGAGTAATAAGAGGGGGAAGGTAAGTATGGTTATGTACATTTTATGCCGCTGTATTCTTTATTGTGTATACTGTGTTTCCAGCGTTACACGTTTTTGGTAAAACGTTCGTTAAAATCGTTTAAAAACCTAGCTGTTTTTTATTAATTTGTTATTTGTTTTTTGTTATTTGCGTATATTAACATGTCTTTTAAAGACAGCGACGTGCATAGCCAAAGTAAAAAAGTTATATATAGTGTTTATTCGTTTTTAAAAAAGTTATCGGAAAAAGAAGATTTAGACGCTAATTTTTTTAAAAAAACTCAAGACGTGACTGCTGAGGCTTGCAGGATTTCAAAGCGGACGATTCAGCGCATTTGTTTAGAAGCTCGAAAAACAGAAGAAATTGAAGAAGCGCCTGGTCTTTCCTTCGTGTCACCGAGAAAATCTTACAAGCGAGCAAAATATGTATCGGAAGTGGATGATTTCGATGGTGATATAGTAAGGAGAACTGTACACGAATTTTATGACAAGGGTGAGTACCCCACTGCACAACTTATACTTAATTCTGTCAAGAAGAAAAACAATTATCCAGGAAGTCTTAGATCAATGCAAAGACTTCTAAAAAATCTAAAATTTTCATATAAAAAATGCAGTGATGGCCGTAAGTTTTTAATGGAGCGCAATGATATAGTTTCTCTTAGGTGCACATTCTTACGAAAAATGTGCACATTGCGAGTGAACTCGACCTATTGTATACCTGGACGAAACATGGGTCAATCAAAACCACTCACGGACCATTGCATGGCAAAATGAAACAAACTCCATAGGTCTTAAAATACCGACAGGTAAAGGAGGGCGACTTATTGTTGTTCACGCAGGATGTTCCAAATACGGGTTCATACAAAATTCGAAATTGGTTTTCCGTAGTAGTACCGGTAACTCCACAGATTACCACAACCAAATGAACTCAGATCTATTCAAATCTTGGTTCATCACAATGTTAAATAACCTTGAAGAACCATCTATCATTGTGATGGATAATGCATCATACCATTCGACACTAGTTGATAATTTTCCTAAGTGTAATGCTAGAAAATCAGATGTTCAGGATTGGCTGACCAAAAAAAAATATTACATTTTCTCCATTAGAGATGCTAGCGGAACTTAAACAAAGGGTCAAATTACTAATTCCGATGGAGAAGAAATATGAATTAGACGAATTGGCATTGAAAATGGGTTATGAGGTGATTCGACTACCACCATATCACTGCCAATACAATCCTATTGAACTGATATGGGCTCAAGTAAAAAATAAGGTAGCGACAAAAAATAATACATTCAAAATGGTTGACATAGAAAAGCTAACACATGAAGCGTTAGATTCAATTACGCAAAATGATTTGGAAAAATGTGTGAAACATGCCGAATCAATACAAGACAAGGACTACGATAAAGAAATTTTAAGAAACAGTTTGTTAGAACCTATTATATTGACTATATTACCAGACGACAGCGATTGGGACTCTAGCGATAATGACGAAGAGTGTATTGAATAGCCTTGTATAATAAATTGTATTTAATTATTAACAATTGATCTGTACGTGTATTTTAGTTTTTTTGTAAATTAAATATGTATATATATGTAATTTTACTAATAATTTAAGTTAAGTATGTGTTTATTTTTATATATTAAGTTGAACACTATAAAAAAAATTATGAAAAATAAAAATGCATAATATTATTATTTTCAACAAATAATAAAAAAATTTATATGAATACGAAATATTTGAAAAAGCGCGGCAAAAAGTTTAATGACCACTATTGCGAAAAACCCGCTAGGATCGTTGCGATCACCCGCCAGTTTTCGTGTCGCCGACTATAGTTGTGAAGTACGCAAATAGCTTTAACAATATCTTATGCAAACTCAATATTCACATCTAATGGTCTATGCAATATACGCCATTTATTGCTCATAATGCCAAAGGTACATCTATATATCGTCGTGCTAAAGTATGCTGGTAATTATAAATTTTTTTTTGGTGCGATAATAAATTTCCACCATTTGGTCTCATCAAATTTTTTAGCATACCAAACGCTTCATCAGCAACTATGACGTATGGCAATTTGATTTCATCGTTGTCTATAATAGGTCTTGGTTCAGGAATATTCAAAGTTTTTTCAATGAGCTTAGTATACAAAGATGATACTTTAAAAATCCCAGAATCGCTATTCTTTCCGTATGCCCCAATATCCATCCAAATAAAACAATAATTAGAGCCACACAATGCCATTAATACTAGCGAAAAAAAATGTTTATAGTTATAATAAAGTGACCCTGAATTTTGAGGGTGTATCAAACGTATATGTTTGCCATCAAGTGCCCCAATGCAATTAGGGAACTTGGCATTTTGTACAAATCTTTTGGAAATTTCTAACCATTTTTCCTTTGTGGGTTGAGACATCACAATATTTTTTAATTTTCTCCAAATGACTTTACATACTTGGTGGATTATAGCAGCAGCAGTACTTTTTCCCATCAAATACTCATAATGTAATTCACCAATGGAACATCCACTTGCTGGGTATCTGTGAAAACCATATTATTTTTATATTTTTATAACCTATTTTTTAATTATAATATAATTAGGAACAAATGTAGTTTAGTTCCTTCCTCACCATTTTTAATTTTTTTCTTCAAAACTTATGCCTAATTATATAATTATAACTATATTATTTTATTTAGGATTAACTTTACAAAAAAAGTGGAAAAGCTTACGAGACAATTATGTAAGTGAAGCCAAAAAACGTAAAATGGTGAAATCAGGTTCAGGAAGATCGAACGAATCTACTTACTTACATTTTGAAAGATTACGGTTTCTGCAAGGGTCAGTAGAAAATAACGTAACCGAAAGCAGTTTTTCAACTGATGATGAAAATGTAAAAATAACTAAAAATTCTAACAACGTAAATTATGTAGATGACAATTTTAAAAGTCCTAAAGAAGATTGTCGTAAAAACAAAAAAAAAATAAAATTACCTTCAGCTGATGAACATTTGGCAAACATATTGGAAAAAAGTATGGCTCAACGATATGTTCCCGAAAAATAAAGATGAGGATGATGAAGATAAACTATTTTGTTTATCACTAGTAAAAGAAATTAAAAAAGTTCCTGAAGACAAATGTCTCAAACTTAAAATTGATTTGTACAATTTTATTTTACAAAATCAGACATCATCATCTGATGGATATCAACATGCTATGTATGGAAAACAATATCGGCCAAGTAACTTTGGATATCCAAATTATGGTTAAAATTCTACGCTACACAACACCATAACACAAGGGTATCACTATGATCACAATTTTGCTGGTAAAAGTAATCAACTAAATACTTCTGCACCTGCACCATCACCAACGCCAACAAATGTTAGTGAAACAGACAGTGCACAGTCTGTACTTGATTTATTTGACTAAAATATACTTATCAATAATTGTATTATATAATGTATGCAAAGGGTTCTTTAAAATATTATGTATTAAGATATAATAAATAAATATAATAAATATTCGTTATTAAAAATGTTACACTTGTTATCTTATATTATGCTGTAATGTTATGTTCTTGATATTAAAATAAATAAATTAACATATCTCAAAGTAATTATGAGCTTTTCTTCTGGTGAAATACAATATCTAATTGCATTTTCGTCAGCCACAATTTATTCTTTGATTTGCTCCAACAAGTCATCAAAAGATTTAATCGACATCCGGAAATAGTTAAAAAAATTTAGTTCATAATTTCTCAAACTTGGATACAGCGTGATGTACAAGCTTGTTCTTAGTCTGTTTTTTAAAATAGGATGAACCCAGTATTTCTTATTTCTCTGCCTACGACGCTGCATTCGTCTATATAAGGTCCATAAGCATACAGCTTCTGCTACGTCCATCTTCGCCGGAATAAAAAACACGACTGACTATACTCGTAGTTATACGCGCGCTTAACGCGTAAAATCTGTAATTCATGTGAACACTGACTAAAAACGCGCGTTTAACGCCTTTCATGTGAACCTACTCTTATTTGGTACAGACTATATAACAATTTTAGTTTTATTTTTAAATATATTAGATAACAAATTCGTATATAATTAATAACTAAATATTTATATTATATTTTTAATAAACATGAATTCAAAGTAAAATAAAATTGTATTATTTAATAAATATATATATATTTTTTTTAAATTTGATTTGATATTTACATTTGATAAAGACATATTTTAGCAATTTTTTCGCACTTACCTTATAGCTGCACTTTTTTTTTCTAACCACTTTTTTAAATTTTTATATTTTAATTGCAGCTGTGTGCAACTACGTGCCACAAACACTCCTTGACTATTAAACTCTTCAGTAATTTTCCGCCAACATTCCTCTTTTTCCTTCCACATTACTATATCTGTTTTTTTATTTCCTATGATGTTTTGGTACTTTTTTACCAACTCCACAAGTAGTTCTTCCTCCGTAGCACTGAAGTTGACATTTCTTTTACGCTTATCCATAGTCAAAAGAAAGTAGAAACACAGTTTACAGAAGCGTAAAAACTTAAAAGCATAGAAAATAGAAACAAACAAAAAAACTGCATTTATAAACGCGCAAAAATGGAGAATTGTTATCAGCGTTATCTCCAAAAACCTGGAGGAAATACTGTTGAATTGAGGTTAATTCGGATTAACTAACTCCTATCCAAAAACCAATGGTGAAACTGAAACAATGCTAATCCAAAGTTAGACAGTAACTCAGGATTAAGTAATCCGCACTTTAATTCGTAAATGGTGAAACCGGCCCTAAAAGAATAACATTTTTGATTTTTCGTTTATTTATAAAGTTAAAAGTTATGGAATATATAGTAAAAACTTTTTATTCTTCTAAACTAATGTAAAAATGAATTTTAAACAAAATATAGTTGGTTATTAACTTTATAATTATATAATGTAAAAATGTAGATACATTAAATTTTTTTTAAGCAATAAGCACCTACTAAATTAATAAATAATGAATCATTTTATTACTTTATATAATATACCTAAAATTACAATTTTTTCTTGTTTGAAAATTAAGCTCATCAAAGTTCTATTTATGAACTGATTCTAGCCTCTATTTAAATTAATATTATCACTTTTTACTTTTTTTAGATTGTAATTAGATTGATTGTATGTAAAGCACTTTTTGAATAACAGCTTTGAGAGCAGTTAAAATGCCTCAACATTCAACTTTAGAGGGTGGTTTCTGATATTACAAATTTAATTTAATTGAAAGAGAATAATCATTTTTCATATACGCAAATGCAATTATAATATTTTAATAATTTAATTCAAATTAACAAATCCATTATAATATGTTTATAGTTACCTCTATTTCCATTCTACACAAAGTTTTATAATACCCATGTATACAATATTTTTATGATGAAATATGAATAAAATAGTCGGTTCAAATTGTTATTTAAGGAGAATGGAAGCGATGATTTTTTGTATGTCTAACACACACACAACATTGGATTATAGATAAAAAAAAACTGTAACTAGTTTGTATTTTAGAGAAGTCAAAATTAAGGAAAATTTTTTTGCGTAAATCCAGGTTTCGAGGTAATTAATTTGCTTTTTCTTTTTTTTGTGTGTGCTTAAATCATAAACAAATGACCGTAGATACATGTAATGTACACAAAATGTTAATATTAGCGTTTTCTGAGCAAAGTAAAATTTTCAAAATATTTTGACAATTGTTATGCAAATTATAGACATGAGAAATGTAAGATTTTTTTATAAATATCTCCCAGTGTGCAATAGAAATTACATAACGTTGCCTCTATGTTGAATTTATGTTTTATAAAAAATATTACCCCCTGTGGGTAGGGGGCCAGAATACACCCACGGTAGTCCATGCCTGTCGTAAGAGGCGACTAAAATGGACCTGAAGGTGAGCTGCAGCGCCTTCAGTACTGGCTATAGGTGAATGCTTCGTAAGCAGGTACAGCTATAGCCAGGTAGAAGGAGTGGGCGTGCATGGAGACCATGAACACGGCCACTGCACTGCGATGTGGAAGGCAAGAGGAAACCACCATATTAATCTCCTTAGTCAAATAACAAATGACCAGCACAATAAATGATAACATGTATGGAAACGACCTTATCGGAGAGGTCATTCCCGGCAGGAGGCCAAACAAGGTACCTCAGGTCGTCACCAAGCGAAATCCTTGTAGTATGATAGGAACATGGAATGTCAGAACCCTGTTACAAACAGGGAAACTAGAAAATCTTAAGATTGAGATGAAACGCCTCAAAATTGATATTTTGGGAATAAGTGAAATGAGATGGAATGGTCAAGGTGACTTTATATCGGGAGATTACAGAGTCATCTACTCCGGCGGTGACAATGGAAGAAATGGAGTTGGCATTATTCTAAATAAAAAATGGGCACAATGTGTGAGAAGTTACATAACTTACGATGATAGATTGATAATGATCAAATTAAAATCTGTCCCCAATGACATCGCAATAATACAAGCATATATGCCCACAACACAAGCGAACGATGAAGAAGTAGAAGAAATCTACGAAAAGATAGAAGAACTCATTAGTCTAACAAATAGTAAGGAAAATTTAATTATCATGGGAGATTGGAATGCGATTGTAGGTGAAAGTACAGACGGCAGAGAAGTTGGCAAATATGGACTTGGAACAAGGAATGAAAGAGGTGACCGTCTTGTCGAATTCTGTAGACAACATGATTTAATTATAACTAATACTTTATTCATGAATCATAAAAGAAGACGCTATACGTTTAAAATGCCAGGTGATATCAACAGATATCAATTAGACTACATCATGGTAAAGAATAGATACAAAAACCAGATCAAATCTAGCAAATCTTACCCAGGAGCTGATATTGACAGTGACCACAACCTGGTAATGATCAAATCAGTATTGAAGTTTAAGAAATTAGAAAGACCAAAAAATAAAGGACCTGATTGGAATTTGTGTCAACTAAAGCAACCAGAAACAAGAAAACTGTTCGAAAAGAAATGCAAAGAAAAATTTGATACCAAAGACAAGCCGAAGACAGATGACTGTAGTAATAATAATATAGAACATAGGTGGCGTTGCATAAAAGAATCTATTACCCAGTCTGCAGAAGAAGTATTAATTAGGGGGAAACCAGCACCGAAAAGCGAATGGATCACAATGGAAATAGTTCAAGATATAGAAAGAAGAAGATTGTTTAAAAACAAAACAGATGAAGAAAGTAAAAAACAATATAAGACGTTAAGAAATAAAATAAACCGTGAAGCGAAAAAAGCCAAAGAAAGGTGGATCGAAAAGAATTGTGAAGAAATAGACAATATGATGAAATACAATCAACAGAACAAGGCATATAAACTCATCAAACGATATTTTAATGAAAAAAAGTCACAATGCACACACGTAAAGGATAAAGAAGGAAATTTACTCATAGATGAAATAGCAATAGCGAATAGATGGAAAGAATACGTAGAAGAACTATACAGAGAAGAAGAAAACAATGACCTACTCGTCGAAAACCCAACCGACGGCGACTTTGATTCAAATGCAAATACAAGGATCCTAAAATCAGAATTTGAAGACGCACTTCAAACAATGAAGAAAAACAAAGCACCAGGCCCAGACAGACTAAACACAGAACTCCTACAACAGACAGATGATGAAATAAAGAACGCTCTGTACGAACTGTTATGTAAAATATACGAGACTGGAATAATTCCGAGAGATTTTGGATGCAGTAGATTAGTTATCCTACCAAAAAAACCAAGAGCCAATCAATGCGAAAATTTTCGGACCTTAAGCCTGATATCGCATGTGGCTAAATTACCGACAATAATTGTAAGTAAAAGGATAAGTAAAAGGATAGAAGTTAGATTAGACAACGACCAATATGGTTTCCGTAAAAACAAAGGAACCAGGGAGGCTATTTTAGGTCTGAGAGTAATACTTGAAAAACAAATCGAGAGACAAAAAATCACTTATATGGCTTTTATAGACCTAGAAAAAGCATTCGATAGCATAAATTGGACAAGTCTCTTTAAAATTTTGAAAGAAACAGAGATAGATTTTAAAGACAGACGTATTCTCTATAAAATTTATGAAGAACAAGAAACCACTATCAAAATTAATACAACAACAGTGACTGCTAGAATCCAAAAAGGTGTGAGACAAGGGTGCCCACTTTCACCTTCATTATTCAATGTATTTATTGAAAAAGCAATAAATGTCATAAAGCATTGGTTAGAACAAAAAGGAATCGGAGTGAAAATAGGAGGGGTACTAATAACCATGCTTCGCTTGGCTGATGATATAGTCGTTCTCACAACATCTGAGGAAGACCTACAAGCAGCATTAAATGTAATGAATTTTACGTTTAAAGAATATAGTCTGAAAATAAATTCAGCTAAGACCAAAACCTTAGTACGCTACAAGAAAAACGTACCATCTATAAATATAACATTAGAAAACAAAGAAATTATCCAAGTAGACCATTTCAAATACTTGGGCAGCATTATAACAGACGACGGGAAATCAATTAAAGAAATCAGAAGCAGGATAGGTCAAGCAAAGAACACATTCCTTAAAAAGAGAAAAATACTAACATCAAAAAATATGAACATAGCAACGAAGAAACGGCTCATAAAAACATATGTCTGGAGTGTGGCATTATATGGAAGTGAGACCTGGACAATTAATAAGAAAGAAAAAGATATGTTAGAAGCTCTCGAGATGTGGTGTTGGAGGAAAATGCAGAGAATAAGTTGGACTGATAGAAGATCAAATGAAGATATCCTGAGAACAATAGAGGAAAAACGAACACTGATAGACACCATAAAGAAAAGGAGATGGCAGATGATAGGACACACGTTGAGGCATGGAGACGAACTGCATAGTATAATAATCGAAGGTATGATAGAGGGTACAAGATCAAGAGGAAGACCTAGGACGAAATACATTAGTCAAATAATGCAGGATGCAGGAGTCACTTCCTACAGGGAGCTTAAAAATATGGCGAATGATAGAGAAAAATGGAGAAGTCATTTATTGTGAAACATTTGTTAAAAACCAATCTCCGGATTGAAAAACAAAAAAAAAAAAAAAAAAAAAATATTAA
The DNA here is from genome assembly GCF_002803265.2 of Melanaphis sacchari. Classification (NCBI taxonomy): domain Eukaryota; kingdom Metazoa; phylum Arthropoda; class Insecta; order Hemiptera; family Aphididae; genus Melanaphis; species Melanaphis sacchari. Next base: position 4,406 of record NW_020271538.1, on the reverse strand, counting down.
CAATTAATATGTATGCGATATCTCATAATTGTTTAATATTTTATATGTCAACAAATAATATTCCTTATATGTTCCTAAAATAATTTCCTTATAATATTACAAATAAATACTAATGTGATATTGTTCCTGGAATGTATCAATTTATCTGGGGTTTTTACGCCATCATTGTTGACCATATTGTTATTGTTAGAAGTATATTTATATAAATATTAAATATACCACCATCAACGGCAGGCCGTATATCATTTGCGCATCGTCTGTTTACCTGAGCGAAAATATCGTACATCGTTTGCGCATCGGCGGAAAATTATCGTTTGCGCATCGTCTGTTTACCTGCACCAAATTATCGTACATCATATGCGCATCAAAATTCTAAACAATAGAAGGGTATACAAATGTACCTACACACATTTAATATTATATAGATAATGATAAATTTTAATATATATAGGTACAAGTTTTTATTCAATAAGCATTACAATTTTATAAATTATAATACAAATATACATATAGTTTGAGAAAAAATTATTTAAAAATAAATTGTATTCAATTAAATTAAAAAATAAAATAAATAAATTGTTGAAAAACTCAGTTGAATAATAATATTATAAATAAATACTTGGTATATTGTAATGTCCCATTATTCTTACAAAATGAAACCTGCTTATTTCACCGGTAGTATACTTAAGCCAATGTTTTTGAATATATTCAAGTTTTTGACGTTCAGGAGCCCGTTGTAAATGATTGATACCACCAGAAATATCTTTAATTTTAACATACGTCTCTGTCTGTATTTCCTTCAACGTTTCTATTACCTAAGTATATAAAACAAAATATAATAATTTATTAAATTAATAATTTATAAAAATGTCATACTTTCCAAATTGAAGGATGAGTACTGTAAAATTGTGCATATTATAATGCGAATGAAATGCCTCAGGTCCATTGGTAGTTTTAGGTAAAGTTGATGGAATTTCTGCCCACATCTCTGGTGGAAATAAACAATTTTCTTGAATATAATTGTCATATATGTAATCACTATCTAGCGAAACCACAGCCTGGTTTCGCTAGTCTCCAGCAGTGGTTCTCGGGCCTGGTACTGCCAGGGCGGAACCGGGCGATCTACTTATGACACCAGTGCTTAACGTGGCGTGGGTTAGGCTCCTGCGCGTCCGCTACAAAGACGTTTGCAATCCGGGGGCGACGAAGCGTCGTTCAGGCGTGAGCTTCTGGGGTTGCCATGGCGCTGATCACTCACCGGTGGACGGCTTGCCGTCCCTCGAAGACTATCACGCCAGTATCGCCCTCGGAATCGTGGGTAACGCGAGGACGATGTAATACCACAACGTTTTGGTCGCACCGACCTGCAACAGGAATTTTCAGCGACCGTCCCCGGAAGAGCGATGGCCAGTCGCGCTAGGCGCGGCCAGGGTAGACCGGCACAAAATTTGTGGTTTCGATGGCGCTGGTGAAAGCGCGGCGACGGATCGAACTTCCTCGTAGCGGCGTGGAGTATAAACGCGCCCCAGGCGGCGACGGCCTTCGATCGCTCGCTGTCGGCCCCACCCAGGGTGGCGGCTATGCGTCACGGCGGTGGCTGCTGACGATAAACTAATGAGCGCCTGCTGGTCTCAATGGCGGGCTCTGGTGGCCAGCCGGGGCCCGCTCGCCAGGCAGGTGACAAGTAGTGAACGCCGACGCTTAAGCGGAGGCCGGGCGGCCCGGATTGGGATTGGGTTGGTGGGTTATATTATAACTAACCGAGGACTCTCGCCCGCACCGAGAAGGCACACTTGAGGAAGGACTCGCGTGACGGTAGGGTACCGCCGTAGAAGGGGTTTGACTCAGGCGATAATCCCATCAGGCTCCTGGCCGCGGCGGTCACTCATTATGGCGCCCGAGGTGAGGCGGCGCCCGGATGGGACTTCCAGGCAATCAGAATACTGCCGGAAGAACAACCGCGGTTACATAAGGGGCTGGAATTAATGTCCGGGGCAACGGAAGAACTGGTGACACAACACGGAAAGATGTCATATGTATAATCGCTAAAATGTAATACGTCACTGGCCCAGGCGATTTCGATCAACTCACAAAACTTTGATCCGAAACTACTGAAATAAAGATAGACAAAGAAATATTTAATCCTTTTCGACTTACAGTATTAGCTTTATGATGCATTTCTTAGAGCTGAAAACGATTAGCTTTCTGCCTGAAACTTCTCACAGATAGATCGGCAACCATATATATCACATAGTGGAAAGCAGTGCTGAATTGCTAATGCTGCACTCTTTCGAAATCCCTCTGATGGTTTTGGTTCAATACTAAAGTTATTCGGGTACTAGAATTGATTAAATTGCCATATTTCAATATAAATCGTTTGTTGTTTTCCGGTTAAAATAATAAGCTAAGAATACCAATGGCGTTTTATAAATATGGATCGTGTACGGTTGATAAATATCTGGACAATATCAGAGGTTCAGATGTCTGCTGAATGAGTTTGTGGTATCCGCCAGAGTTTTAAATTGGTTTTGCAGGTGCTGTGGGCAATTCAGAAACTCGTGAACAGAACTCGTCAAGATGTATCAACTGTACTGATCCATATTATAAAACAGGCTATACACCACCAGCAATGACCCGCAACAGCTAACAAACGATATGACGAAAATGTCTTCTCGAACTAAAATAACATCAGTTTCGAAAATGCATTATATTCCTTTCTTCCTATGTCGATATATATGTTGCCATTCCTCTGGCTAATGTAAGCAATCATCGCTCAAACTCATCTGTATGAGAATAGATTATCATTTCTTTGATCTGCTGACTCCCTGAAGATCAGTTGATAAAGCCTCACTCATCGACATATTACATTTAGTGATTACATATATGAGCATCTTTCAAATGATTACGAGGAATAAATATTCTTCAGGTTGCCCGAGCGCGCTCGGCCTGACGTGTTGAACGCTCCGGGAGTGCCGCCCTCGGGCTGCATGAGCCGCCGACCAGCCGCGGTCATCAAGCACCCCTGCAAGGCGTGCTCAACACGAGTCCTTCTCCAGTAATAACGCTTCTACGAGGCGACGCAGTCTCGGTGGGGCCTGTATAACACAACACAACTAACCTGTCCCGGTCGTCCACCTCCGGACACCGCCGCTTCCTGTTACGGTCTGTCCACGCCCCGGCGTACCAAGCCGCTACCGTGGTGCCGCCCTGCTGCGCAGTGGTTGCCGTCGGCGGCCACCGCGCTGCTGAACACCAACACCTGCAGACCATTGGTGGAGACCGGTCGACGATTATGCCGGGGGCGGCGCCGACCCCATGCACGGCCCGTCCATGCGAACGCTTTCACCGGCGCCCTCATCGGCTACAATCGTCACCCGGCCGCGCCTGAGCGCATTCGGGCCGGCGGCAGGACTCTGTGGGCGACCACCCTGGCTGTGCTCATAGCGATTGATTCGAGGAGGCGTACCGGCGCGATAACTCTCCCGAGGACGGCCATCCGCCGATGATGACTTTCCGCGCCACCCAGGCTGCCTTCGCACCGTGAGTGCGTTTCCTTCCAGTCGGGCAAAACGCTTTCGACGTAACGAACGCGTGAACTGACGATGATGTTCACCCTGGCGGCAGGCAAGGCTACAGCGGGCTGTGAACCGGGCTGATGGTTCTTGAATGTTACGCCCTTCCTTGTTTGTGCGCTGTTCGAGGTATTCACCAGAGATATTGAGCGAAATTCCATCGGCTTTACTGAGCACTGTGGACCTGTTCGTGCGTGTAACATGCTGTTTACGGTGCTCATCCTCGAACTGAAGTATGTTTACAAATTATTAATTTGGCAAGTGACCACTCTTTTGTTTTGCTGCCAGGTAACGTTGACGAAAGGCATATGTTAGGTAAAGTGACTGCAGTGACATCAATCGTGGGCTCCTGGCCGTCAAGCGCAGATATTCAAGCATTGACAATATGCCATTGTGTAAATAATGAGACGCCTGGCTATACCAGCTGTTTATTTATAACTCGGCTTCGGATTTTTCAGCAATTTATTTATTTTATTTTTAATTTGGTGAACCTGTTGACACCAAATGTTTTCAACACCAACTCATTATATTTGTATTATAATTTATAATTATTGAAAAACTTGTACTATATATATTAAGGGCCCCATCGTATCTATATTATTAAACAATGACAGGCCCGACTGACCGCTCGCAGCACTACGTGTTTGGTACGTGCGCGCGATAACGGCCGCCGATACCCAAACGTTAACGTGTTTCGCTCAATGATAATTGATATTATTGCTATTTATATGGCGCCAACTGCAACAATAACAATATGTCTTGAATCGTGGCCATTCGAACATCGTGAAATCCCATTTGTGACTCGATACTAAAGAGGTATTGAACATATAAGGC
>NW_020271537.1:1436060-1513433 GCF_002803265.2 Melanaphis sacchari | reverse complement strand
TTTTTTTTTTTGTGTGTAAGGTTTGTTTGTAAAGTTTGATTTGTACGGTTGGAACACGTGTATGTATGTCTGTAACATGGATTCGTCACTAAAAACTCGGGTGGTCACCCATCCGAGGCTAGCGACTCCGACCGATTCTTGACTTCAGAACACATTTGTGACTGAGGCCAATCACCGTGCCTACATCAGGTCACTATCTAAGATTTGTTTGTTAGATAAGAATATGCAGAACCGGTTGTTGGATATTCTAGATACAAATGTGATATTTTTGGGAGAGACTATTTTCACAATTGCTAACACATATTCTTTTTGTGAGATGTTGTCAATGGAGTTGAAGACTATCACCTGGTCTCTCGATGGCGTTTTATAGTTTGCGGTGATTGTTGCAAATGTGATATCACTTTAATTTTGTTGTACAATGTTCATGTTGTATATGTTATTTGAAGCCATGGAAACCGGAGGATAATTGAATACGATGTGGTTGTTATCGATATTACTAATGGGTTCATTAGGGATATAGGAATTATGCGTTGTAGATAGAGAGACGGAGGTGCTGTGATTAGCGACCGCGTTATCGCTTGCTAATGATGTACTTGGACTGGATTGTTTTTTTGTGTTTTGCTTATTAAGCTTAATTGGCGATGTGATATTTTTGATAGACTTGATTGCAGATTTGTTCGTTGTATTTTTTGAGGTATTTGAGCTGTTGCACCTATATTTGGAGGTTTTATCCTAGGTGAGTGCCCTTTGGGAGAGTTAGCGAACATATTGGGAGTTTTATGGACAAATAATGTTCATATTACCTGAATAATGGAGACAATTTGGATATGCTATCGGAAGTTTGATAAAGACTGACTCGCAATACACACGTGTTAAACGTTGGTTGAACATGTACTGTAACTAATTTCTACTTATATAACAACTATTAACTCTATAAACGTATTGTATTTATATAATCTTATAAACATGGAATTGTAAGAAATTGCTTTACAAAGGAATTACATATAAGTCTATCATAGATCTAGGCATCATGTAGTCCAACTTAAACAAGAAATAATATTATTTTTTTAATAAAAAAAAAAAAAAATGAAAAATAAAAATAAAATAAACCAGTGATATCTATAATAATTAATAACACAGTGTTATTAAAAAAGTAAAATGTCTTATGAAAACGTTAAACTAAAAATAATACAGTTGTTATGAAAAATATCAATACAAATTGATTAACTTTATTTATATAATTATAAGCAATTTATAATATTTTGGATAAATATATGTATAGAAACTAGAAACTAAAAAGTTGAATATCGAGTATACCATCTCTCTATGACCCCCCTCCATTTCATATATAACTGTCAGTATGTTAACTTTTGGATTACTAACAAGTGATCAACAAAACGTTCCAATTTGAAATTGAACAATGAACATTGTTATTATTTAATATAATTAATTGGTGTAATAAATAGATTTGATGAAACACGAAGTTATTTATGATTATTTGGAAAATTTTTTAGTCAATATATTTTTAGCTGTTTTTTATTGTTTCTAATGTGTAGATTATAATGTTGGTAAATTGTCACAGATAAAAATCGATACTTTGATTACAATAAATAAAATACTATAGTTTTGTATTAAAGTGAAGAAATTATTAAACTCATTATCTTGTAAATAATACAAAATCATTATTAATAGTATGGATTTATAATTTTCACCAAATTTTTCGAGAAAACGTGAATACTCAAATATCTTAAAATAAACTAAAGTATTAATAAAGGCTGTTGACTATTTATTAGTGAATGATGTGTACATAATTAAATTAATATAATATATATATATATATATATATAATTGTTGAGTAAAAATAATTAAACTGTATGTGATGTGAAAAAAAGATAATTAAATAAAATCAAGTACAATTATTGGGAGTTTAATATTAAAAAATACCTATTTCAACAAAAATATATTATTTTCATTTTTATTGAATTAACACTGTTTAATTTTATTTTAAATAACTGTATAATACCATCCTACAATGTATTGTAATCTAATCTTTACTATTTGGAACTTTATTGATGCGTAATTATTTTTACAAATGTAAAATTGAAATAATAATATTGTCTTTGTTTGTGCTTTATAAGTGATACTGGGTTATAATTTATAAGTTTAAAATATTACATAAATATTGAGAAATTATACATTAAATAGGTTTAATTTCTACAACAAAAGAATAGCAGCCATACATTACTTTTTTTAATGTATAATAAATTAGAACTTTGTATGTTCCGTAAACAAATGCTTTTGGAAAATTTGAGTCCTTTATTAATGATGTATCCATGCCAGAAGCTGTGTATATGCCCTAAAATATTTAAAGTATACGATTATTTAATATTATTAATGTTTACAATAGCATTATTATATAATCAATTTTAATTTAATATAATAAATAATGATCTATAATAGTATTCAATTATCATATAAAAATTAATCAAATAAAAAAAAGACAATTTAATATCGATTATGCTTGATGCATAATATTAACCAAGTTAAATTTGATTAAATTTTAATAGTTATTTGATAAAAATATACTTAGAAGTTCATATTATATAATTGTGTGTGTGTCATTATACCGGAGGTATAGGACATGTGGTATTCTTATGTCCTATTAATCCGTTCATCATAGGGGTCCATGAAGCTCCCATTAAATTCTTGAATGCCGTGCAAGCTTTAGGCGATTTATGGAAAAAAGTATTGTTTTTCCAAGTTCCATCTGTATCTTTGATAGAAAAATTAATTTCCAACTGAGAAAAAAAATTGATGGCTTAATATATTACTATTAAAAGAGTAACATAATTTTATGTTTCAAATGAAGCAACAAATAAAACAATTCGTGAATGTTTGCGTTTAGACACTTTAAGACATTTCAGTCCGGTTGTCATTCAGAAAGTCGTAGTATATAATGTTTGAAGTATAAAGTAATCTTTGTTTATTTTAATTTTTGTAGTTGCTATGTCAAATTACAAGTGTAAGCTAAAAAACAAAAAAAAAAAACATATTTTATTGATATTAAATTAGAGGTACTCACAAATAAAGAGTCGTCAAATGGAACGCTGAAGTTTGAGTATCCTTTGATATAAGTCGCATTGGCTTTTTGATTACGACTCAGGTATAAATAATGCCGTATTTTATAATTTCGCGGAGAACTGCAATCGCCAATCTCTTTGAAGACAATATTATATGGACCCTAAACAGGAATCTATTAATTATATATATATATATATATATATATATATATATTGTATTCAAAAAAATAAAATAAAAAAATAGTTTAACTAGCATGCTATTATGAAAACTTTGTTATGTATTTGTTAAATATTTAATTACAACTTCAGTTTTTTAATTGAACGATAAACATATTGGTTTAATAATGAAGTGTATTTTCACAGTTAATTTGTTTATACTATTGAATGTCATTATGATATGGAGCAGAAAAAATACTTCTATCTCCAAATTTTAGGATAGTTTTTGATAGTAAATTTGGAAAATCAGATAAAGTGTTAAATAATATTTATCGAGAGAAAATAATGAAATACTATGTCCATTTTTAACACATATTTGACCAATATGGGAAATTCAAATCCTGTTAAAACTAACTCAATTACTAATGAAAATATACCCATAACTAAACCCAAATATCTTAGAAAAATAACTAAACTAGAAGTTCTGAAAATTATTTTTGACATGAGAGGTGATTCATCCTCAGGTAAAGATGGAATCTCAATAAATACAATTAAAAAAATAAAGGAATATATTAACGATATTCTAGTACATATTTTTAACACAATTTTAGTCGAAAGCAGTATACACGAATCATTCAAAATAGCTATAATAACTCCTATACATAAAAGAGGTAATAAATCAGATATTTCGAATTATAGACCAATATCTTTACTAAATGTCTTTTCGAAAATATTCGAAAGAGCCATAAAGCATCGTTTTTTAAAATATCTTGAAGAGAATGAAATTCTTCCACCATCGCAGTATGGTTTTAGAGAAAATATTGGGACGGAAGATGCTCTAGCACAACTCTCTAGAAACATATATACAAATATTGAAGAAAATAAAAAAACCCTGGGTATCTTTATGGACTTAAGTAAAGCTTTTGATAGTATCTCCCATAATCAACTACTAAATACTTTCAAATCCATAGGAATAGTCAATACATCATTTAATCTACTTAAATCATACTTACAGCATTGAAAACAACAAGTCAAAATCGTAAATACTCTGAGCAATGAATTGGAAATTGATATTGGTGTTCCACAAGGCACTGTACTATCTTCCATTCTGTATATTATATATGTAACTGAACTAGGAAACTTAAAATTACACGGTAAATTATTTTCTTACGCTGACGATACGGCTTTAATTACATCTGATATTAACTGGGAAAAAGCGATCCAAAATGCAAAGTCAGACATGTATACAATAAATGAGTGGTTTCTAAAATACAATTTGAGGTTGAATTTCGCCAAAATCAAATACATAGCTTTCTCCCAGGACAAAAAAACTCAACCTTATATAAACGCGCTAAAAATACATAAAAAAAACTGTAATTTTAACAATAATGATACTTGTGAGATGATTAATAGAACTGATAGTAGCAAATATCTAGGAGTCACTATTGACTAACACCTAAAATGGGATGTTTATGTAAATAACTTAATTATCAAAATGCGTAAACTCCATTACTTCTACTTAAATGCCAGAAAAATACTTGACAGACAAACACTACGAATAGTTTACTTTGTCATGACGCAGTCTTTACTACAATACGGCATAACAGCCTGGGGTGGTTTAGGGATAGTTGCAAGTAACTAACTATTAATAGCTCAGAAAAGCATAGTAAAAATAATTCTCAACAAACCAAAAACCTTCTCATCTGAAAACCTGTTCAAAGACTTCAAATTCTTCAATGTTCAACAACTCTTTCAACGAAATTCAATATACTACGTTTTAAAACTAAATCTAATTAATATTAAACCAAAAACCTACAATACACGTCAAGAAAAAAATATAATAGTTCAAACTTATAAAACTCTAAAGACAAGTAGACACTTTGTTAAAGTAGGTCTTGATTTACTTAATAATATGCCACAACATATATCAAACTGCAAAAATTACACTAAATATAAACAACTTGCTAATAAATGACCGATAAAACGTACCTACGAAAAATAATTCCCCTATTTATGTTCTGTATTATAATTTTTATTCCGCTTTATCTTATTTTGTTTTATATCATTTATTTTATTTGTTCGATTACATATTTTATCTATTCTGTTTATTTATTTATTTACTAACTTGTTGATCTTTTAAATATATAATTGTTTATTCTAAAATTGTAAATTTTTTAAACTATACTCTAACCACTAAGCTAACATTATTTAAATTTAAATTTTATGTATGTACAAATGATTATGAAACTCCAATATCACCAATACGAGGTACTACCTCAGTGGTGAATTGGGCCAACCAAACAATATATTATAACTATATATCACTTTTTGCATGAATTTACTTAATATTGAACAATTTGAAATGTAATTAATTATGTATTTACCTATTTGTTTTGGCCAAAAAATAAATCTTTATCTTTCTTAATTTATATCCAAAAAATATAAAACTGGATCGTAAATTGTTACTATAATCATTATTCTTGAACGTAGCTGTTTTAAAGTTTATTTTTGTTATTTTTATTTTATCATATATGTTAAGAATTATTTTTTCATAATGAATAAAGAAAAAAAATACAATAATTACTTACCTATATAACTAATATACAAGTACTATTCGTTAGATAATATAATTTTAGCACTTTAAATATTTTTAATTACACCAACAATTATAAAATGATAAAATAAATAATATTGTTTTACCATTTTTTTTTTTTTTTTTATATGTATATCAAATCTTCAGATAGTGTAGAAAACTACTATTAAAAAATAGTGATCTAAATAACCGTACTAGTTTATATTTATGATTATAAGTTAATATGGTAATTTACTAATAATATGGCTAACTGGCAATAAATACTTTGAAACACAAATATTTTGAACAACATATTATTACATTTTTATTTTAAATATTCATTTTTCTAAGATAATTATAAATTTTCATGCAGTTTTATAAAAATCTATTTTTTTTGATAAATAATTTATTTTATCATGCTAAATTTTTATTTTTAATCCATATCTTATTAATATTTTATGTTAGTTATATGTCAATAAATATATATGAGCTGTTATAATTTAGAATTTATAGTGCTTATAGTTAATTGTTTGAAAGTTTCTAATTTATATGTATATATATATAGACATTAAACATTTTTTTTTTAATTTTTATAAGAAATTTACAATCTATTCTTGATTAGAACAATAAGCAAATGTGACAAAGGTAGTTGCATTTGAGTATTTTGAAGAAAGAAGCCATCCATTAGTGACACTACATATTTTGAGTAATGATTTTTTGTATGTAATTAACAGTTTATTTATTTATTTATTTATTTTTTTTTTAAGCTAAATTAATTTATTTTTCTGATAGAAGGTCGTGACACCATCTACGCTTAAGCCGCCTTGGAGGATTACCTAGAATATATAAGGTTGATAATTTTTTTATAAGAGGATTAGGATGAAACGGTAGTTTGATATAAAACATTCGGTGTTTGTCGTTTGCGCATCATTAGTACTTCAGGTAAGACATTTGATTGGTCGTTTGCGCATCACGAAAATTAAAAATAAAAAGGTTACTTACTATAGTGACATGACATGACCGGATGATACACCGATTAACATATAGGTTACGATAATATTAATAACTGATAACTTATGAGTTATAAGTTTAGGAACCACAGTTGTAGATTCAAGTGGAAACAAATATTAAAATGAATGGAGAGTCAACCCGCTTAAAAAACAAAGAAATAAAAAATATACAATTCGTAAACGAACATTATTTTAAGTATACGAGTGGGGAAATAAATCGACAACAATTTTTAAGTATAATGAAACACAGGTTTAAACATATTTAGATTATATTTAAATTTAATAATTTTGTATTTTTTTTATAAATATAAATAATGAGTAATTTATTAGCAATTTATAACGAATCTAATCTCATAAGATGATTAAATAATATGGTAGTATACGTTCAAAAGTATTAATTTTTTTTTTTTTTGTTTTTGAATATAAACGATTATTTTTGTATACATTTATAGTTTTGTAATTATTGAAATCATAATTTACGTAATAATAATTAATAAAAATTTTTATTTTATATAGGAAAACAATCTAAGTCTTTTTTTAACATTAGCGATGTGCAAACGGCCTAAAAAAAAGGTAATTGGTAACAATAGCGATGCGCAAACGTCCTACACCCGAAACATTTTGCTTCATCGAGTACTGTTTTAATTTTTAGATCATTATGAAGTGTAAGATTAGAAACAAAAGGAGGGGCATTTGTTATTTTTCTTAGGGAAATATTTTGGAAAGTTTTAATTCTTTGTATGTTTGACTTTTTTGCGCTACCCCATAGCTGGAGCCCGTAGGTTCAGATGGACTTGAGAAGGGTTTTATATATTAACAATTTTATGTTTAGGTTAGTATGTGTATTTCTGTGTAACAATGAGATTAACATGCGTAGGCGATTGTTTAATTGTAGACCTTTTGATTTTGTGTGTTGGGCTCATGTTAAGCGACGATCTAATAATAGCCTTATAGATATTTTACTGATTGGGAAGCGGGTATTTAAATTCCATAAAGAGTAACCCGGAGAATTTCGGTTATGGTATTTTTGTAAAATATACTTGACATCGTTTGGTGAGAAATGTTCAACTGGAGTAGATAGGGGAAGATGTGTATCTAGAAACTGATTAACTGAGTTTACAGTGGCATGATTGACTATGTTTTTAGGAGGTTGAAATGTATTAATTAAATGAGTCTTAAATAATTCTGCTTTTTCCGAGTCTGTAGAGATTAAAGTGCAGTTATTTATTTTAATCGGGATATTGGTAGATTTGTATGTAAGAGCTTGTTTAGTAGCCTTCCATAGACTTCCATCGTTAGTGGATAGATTAGATAAATGATTTTCAAAAGAAGCCATTTTGTGTTTAATGAGAATTTTTTTTAAATTTATTTGCCAGGCTGTTGTATTTGTGTTTGTCTGAAGGGAGTCTAGTCCGCTGATACTGGGCTCTTGATCTACGTTTTTCAGCTATGACGAGTTTTATTTTTAGGGGAGTTGGATTAGTTAAATTGGGGAGCTCATTTACATTAGTAGATGTCCACGCAGCTGTTTGTATGCAATTAGTAAGATCATTAATTGCTGTATCAATATCTTCTGTAGATTTTAATTTCACATTTAAATTAATTTCTTTATGAACAAGATTGTGGAATAGAAGCTTATTGGTGTGAGAATAGAATAGTTTAGGTGGTTAGGGACGGGTCGGTAGGCAAGTATTTAAGGTTAGAAGTATTGAAGAGTATGCAGAGTTTAGATCTAAAAGGTTTTCAATAGTATTAAATATTCTATTGGGTATTTTTACGACAAAGATGTCCAGAATATCAGGATTTTTCTTTTTGGAAGTTGACCAGTATGTAGGCCCAGGTGGGGCAATTACTTTATAATTATTATTTGAGACAAAGTTATATAAGACGAGTCCTCTAGGGTTATTGGTACGACATCCCCAAGATTGATGTTTAGCGTTGAAGTCTCCCCCAATTATAAAGTTGCCCTGTTGGATTGTATTGAAATAGTCATTTAATTTTTGGCTAGTTATTTTATGTTTAGGGGGGGGGGGATATGACATTAGACATGATACTTATTAAATAAAAAAACTCCATTATTATTATTTAATTATTTTGGTTTTGATGTCTAAATTTTTTAAGTTAATTTGTTCACATGTAGAAAATTATCTTTATAGTTTGTTAATAAAAAAAAGTAATTAATTAAATGAAATTAAATTTGCTAACTTTTTTTTAATTAACAAACTGTTTCTCATAATTAATCTTAAATAATATTATATTTACTGTACATTAAACTATGTATAAATGTTTATTTTTAGTGTCATATTATCTGCATATTTTTATCTGGTTAGGTTAAAAATAATAATATTGATAGTATGGTTTACTATAAGATATCAAGAGAGTATATGCTAACGTAAAAAAGATTTTACCATACTCTGACATTCACATTCAATAAAATTAAATATGGGAAAATCCATTTTGTTTTTTAAAAGCATTTTCAATTTTTTTATTTAGAATGCCTCTATGATTCCCTATATAATTTATTACATCGTTCTATATTGAAAATATTATTACTAAATCTACACAGTCACACAATCATATCTTCAAAATTTAAAAACATGCATAAAATTATCAAAATTAGATTATTTTCACTCAAGTTTGATGTGCTGTTTCTGTTTAATATTTTATAATTTACCATGTTTTTATATTAAATTTAAATTTAAGGTTAACCTGATTTTCTTTTATAGATATTTGTAATTATTTTATTGACATTTATATTTCAATAATTTAAAGTGCGAAAAAATGACCTTTGTGAAAAATATGTAAATATTATTAATAATGCATTTCGCATTATTTCCTCAATATTATTTTTTCAAAATTAAAATGTAATATTAAAACGTATTCACTTACGATTGGTAATTGAGAAAAAATATTAAGAGCACTCAATCCAATGCACGATAATAACAGTGATAGTAAATTAATTAAAAAAAGATTCATTATGACAAGTTTAAGTTTAGTTTTTCACTGAAACAACGATATCAAGTATAATATTTAAATAATATATAAAGCACAAAGATATATTTTCTAGTTTGTTTTCATGAAAATAAATAACGAATGTAGTAATTTGTACCTATTTTATTCTATCATGTTTTTAGGATAAAATTATCTTGATTGGTATCGGGTTTGAAAATTGTAGTTATTATGTATGGCATTGTGTTTATCATCATGTTTATTTCTCATAGATAGTTAAGTTAATTTTCCATTGTCAATTGATTATACTTAGTTGCACAGATATAAATTTATTCATATGATAAAAATCAAAATAAAGTATTGTAAATTTGTAAAAAATTTATATGTTATGCCTAAATTCACGAAGAAAAGAAGAAAATCTATGATAATAAAAGTAACCATTACAAACTTATTTTATAATATGATAAAAAAAAAAAAAGAAAAATGAAGTAGAAGTATTATAAGTACTAAAGTACGTAATTTAGTTATGGTTAATAAATTATTTATGTTGTATTATTAACAAGCCTAGAATTTTAAATTTAAATTAGGTATCATAAAGTAGAAAATATAGATATATTTCAGAATTTTTTTTTTAAAAATTGAATTAATGTAAAACATTTATATTTTAATAAACAATAATAATTATGTTACATAATCTTAATACAGATTGTGATGATTTTACTTGTCCTGTCTAGTCGAAAAGTTGAAATTGTATGATGATAAATACAAAATATGGTAATTTATATTTGTTCTACTGAATATAATAATATGTCTCTCACATAATTATTATGTGAATAATTAGAAATACAAATACATCAATTATTTCACATTACTCCAAGGCCGGATTAAGAATTATCTTTTGGAGCCCGGGGCTGAAATTTCATGTGAGCCTTTTTGACAAAATTATATTCTAATTAAATAACTAACATGTATCTAGATAAAATATACAATACTAGAGCGTTAGTATTTTTTAATGATTTGATTAATAATAATTTCATTTTGATTTAATCTAAAAAAATTTATGAGTTACATCGCGATGATTTTGATTTTATTCATTGTATTTCAATTTTAAATATTATTTTTTTATCTAATCTAATAAGTACACAACAATAATAAATTTTCAGAAAAAAATATTATTAGAGTTCATGTGCTCTAATATGATTGTCACAATACATAGTTAAATTGAAATACAATTAATGAAAATAATATTTTTATAGCTGGATTAAACACTAAATCTTAGCTTTTGAACTTAATTTTTAAATAAGTTACGAAGATAATGATATTTTATCGTAAATATTATGAAAACAATTATATCAGAACCTAATACAGCATATTATAAAATATGATATAGCCATATAGAGTCAAAAGTAACGAACTGCATAATAAATCAATTGAACATTTTCAATCATTAAGAACGTAATAAGTAATTAATATTAGTAAAGGTGTTAATCTCATAGTTTATAAGGAATTATATGGCAACAGTTTATCATAGAATGTAAGATTATTACCTTTTTATACTAACTGCGATTGAAATCTAATCGCATAATAGTATAATTTTAGTACTATATTATAAAAATATTATGTACAAAAAATACTGTTTCCAAGTACTCTGACAAAACTAGTTAGCTAAATAAGTTTTTTTACTGTGTAACTTAGCCAAAATATAATAAAAAAACATTACAGTACAGTAATAAAAATATTGTAACCATATTTTTACAAAATTGTGTATTCTGCTACCATTAATGACGTGACGTTCGCTAAACTGAATCATTCTTTATGAATCAATCCGGTTGGTCACTTATTAGTTATTTAGCAGAGTAATAAATCTTTATCTATCCCCATTTAAGATATTGGTGATCAATGATCATGCTTATGGTAATATTTGAATTATCCACCGTAATTTTGATCGCCGCACCGCATTGACTCCGAAAATCAATTGGACGGCGGTGGTTAACCCTGCAACTACATGATCACCAGTCACTGCCCATCAAAGCGAAATTTCAACACAGCTCGAATCTATTCAAAAGTGGTGGAATTCCATTCACTCGCGTTATTTTAGTCGCAGTAATTTGGCGTGGTCGGTGGTAAGATCTTCTCTCCTTTATAATACTTGTAATGGATTTTCATGTCATGGAAAAGACCGTAGTAAAAGCCATGGTGGTGAAATTCAACATATTGAGAAGCAATGTAGTAAAAATTTTCACGAGAAGAATAAATTAATGTGCTCAAAACCACCACGACAAGCACTGTGGTAAAGAGCTACATTGGAAACAATGTAGTAAGAACCAGTGTGATAAGCCTTTTAACAGAGATCACCACGAAAGGCACTGTGCTAAAAAACGAAACGGTGGTTGTCGTCGTGTCATGAATTGCTGCGAAAAAAACAAGCAACAGCAGATGAAAAACGATAATAAGCCTAGAGATGAGTTTATTGTGGACAATAAGGTTAGCTATTTTCGTCGTATACATATATTATTAATTGTATTGTAAATCAGCGAAACTGGTAAGTGGTGGGGCTAAGTTATATACAATCATTTTCAGAGAGATTGTAAACACTCTTTGGTAAAATGCGTATTTTAGTGTATTTTCTATATATTTGTAAAGTTGTCTTGAGCTTTTAAATTATTTAAAAAAAAAAACAGTATGTCCCATTCTAAGATATCATCAAAATACCATCATACTTATTATTGAAATATACTTGGCATATGCAAAGTTTGTCAAATGAAAATAGAGAGTGTAATGTAAATTGCAATGAATTAAATGAATACAATTAGCTAAAATGTTTAAATGGTATTTATAATATAATATATAAACTAGTAATTATAGTTATCTATAGGTGATTAAAATATTGAAGTGACATTGTTTTAAGTTGAAATACCTAATCATGTTTATCGGCATCGCTGTGGCCGTTTTATAAATCAATAGTAATAAACTAATGGGAAAATGAATAAATCTACATAAAATATTGTTATCATTGTATGCAAATTAATAATCGTAAATCGGGAAAATAAATACTAATCAAGGCGAAAATGAAAACAGTTATTTTTGAAATTTAAAAATATTAAGCTTACGAATTTTTTAATTTGCGTATATCATTATATTGTGGGATATAAGTACTCGCAGACTTGCAGTTATTTTATTATGGTAAGTAGAACGGGGTCATAAATCATATTTTGTTGTCACTTTTTAAGTACAATAAAAATTACCATTTTATTGTAGTGAGGTTATAAATTTGAGTATCCAGATCACATGTTAAACATCATATCATGAGTTCTCTTAATAAAATAGTTTTCACAGATATACATCTATTCACTAAGCACGTGTTCTTTTATCAATATGTAATTTGATTTCGTAGGTAATCGTCAACATCAATAATGATCGATCAATTCTAACGCCTAGTCCAACACCATTATTTGTAGAAACAACAGTACCAGTGTTGGTCTCGATTACGCAAGGAAGTGTGTAGCAGAGTAGCAGTTTTTGGATTATTGATATATGTATACTGATATTACTGTATAAGTTTTCTGATAGCCTTATGTCTAATACGTGTGTGATGTGTAATTTATTTTTGTGTGTTTGTTTATTTTTACAAAATGTGTATGTAAAAAAAATTATTATAGTAAGAATATTATATTTATTAGTTCACCATATTATAATAACTGTTACCTGTAGTGTAACTCTGTCTCAATTAATTATATATAATATATCGATTACTCGAATAACATAATCGAATGATGCATAACAAACCATAACTTTAACTTATATACATGTATAATATTACATCAATATTCTTGTTTAATCGACATTTGCAAGGATAATAGAAGAATATAACAGTACAAAGTACAATTTTTTCCGGGGGTTTCTTATACAATAACTAAATAAATCCACTATTTATTTTTTTTTCGCAATTAACTTTTTATAGGAAAAGATAAATTTTTGAAAAGTTTCAAAAAGTAGATACATTGAAATTAGAATTAATAAGAATGAAGTTATTAAATAACTAGATTTATGTTATTGTAAAAAGATGTGCAACATCAAAAGTTCCAATATTCATGTTATTTCTTCATAAATTATCGTGGTAAAATATCAAAATATTAAATAGTTGTTGTTCATACAAAAATTTAAATTATCTTTAAACACAATCCCTTTAACATGCTGATGATCAGTATCAGATTTCTACCATAAACGAAAATCCATAAGGTAGTTTGCGCTTCTAATGGAGTGAACATTTTAAAATTAAATCTTTAAATCTATTGATAATTTTAAGGCAGTTGGTTAATAAACATATTAATAAAAATAATAAAAAAGTATTCATGTATTTTGTTTATTGAAGTTAAACTGTTTTTTGCAAGGACTTACAAACAAATTTGATAATGTGACTATAACGGTTGGTTGTAAGATTCGGTCGTAACGCTGTAACGATAGTAATGGCGACTATCCTCGCATGAGTAGATGTTATTTTAATTAAAAATAAAATAAATAATAACAAAATTATAATTTACACGAAAATTATATTTCGAAACATAATACTATGTAAAATTATCAATCGTACACTATGAATTGACAATTATAATTATACATTGAATATACACCTGAAATGGCTATACTAAACCGGAAACATTTGCTACAGTAGGATAAAATATATAAAGCAACAGCTACTTGGAAATTCTGCTCGGGTAACGCGATCGTTTGGATATCGTATAAATCAAATTTGGGTTTTCACGTAAACACGAGTATATACTCGTATAATATTATTTTCGCTAGAAATATGTTTTTATCGTCGAAAAATATTCTTTAATCCTTTAAGTGTGCATTTATATGCAAAATACAATTTCAGTATAATAATCAGATTGACATGAAATATATAAAATGTATTATCTCAAGAAGGTTCTTATATATAACGGTTATACATGAATATGAACGTCATTTCTAATAAAAATATACTGAAACATAAAATAATAAAATCCGTATTCTAGTAATATAGTAAATATTAATGAGAAAAAAAATCGCATCATGCTGGTCTATGTTGTTTAAAATCGAAGAAAAACTGACAGAAAAAAAATTGTCCACGTTTAATCCAAACATATAAACATTATCTTTTTGTAGCGTGTAATACAAAATCGTAACATACGATAGAATAAATATTATATTATTTATAAATGTAATTATTAAAGGAAAAAAAATGTAGTGCTATTAATAATGTATATTATGGTGTGTATAAGAGTCGAAATAACATACATTGTACCGACTTTAGCTTACGGTTTTATGCGGAAAGTGTGTAAAATAATTTTAAATATTTTAGATTATTTTTTTCCAATTGGTAAGTGACATAAAATTTGTAGGGCTTGGCAATGATAGACTTGGTAGCTCAGGTAGACATACTAATACATGATTATATTATATGAAATGAAATAGAAAACGTGTAATAAATGTTGATTACAATGTTTCTTTTTTTTTCCATCAACATATATATATATATACCTGAAAACGTGCACTTCCTTATGTCGTAACGTCTTATATTTTATTATTGCATTGTATCTAACCTATTCGGTATACATCGTTTTGTCATAATATCGACGATCGTAAATTCCATCGATATGATGCGTGTGATCTCCGATAGTACACAATTTACCAATTTACTTAGTTTTGTATATCTTTAGCATTCATTTGTGAACTATTTAATATATAAGCTTTAGTTATAGCAATTATATATGTGAGTATAGTATTGCTGGGATATCAAAAGTGTATAGAATTGAATTGTTTTACATTTTTTTTAAACATTGATGTAGGATGCCATTTAGTAGCGCTAAAATTGAATTTTTCAGTAGCCGACATGATTTAACGAATATGGAGACGAAGAAACGCAAATTACACGAGCGTGAGTATATATTTAAATATATAATATTTACTAGTACTAAACCGAAAGAGAGAAAGTTTCACGATATTTATGGCTAGCAAATGTTTATAAATATATCCTATAGAAAAACATTATTATATTATGTGCAGCTGCAGGTGGCGATTTTGTCTAATTTCACAGATTAATCGCGTAGTCACGTTTGTAGTACGAGAGGAACTTTTCACATTACGACCATTACTACGCATACGTACGAAAAAATTATAATATAAATAAACGAAATGAGATTGTATCTCTCTAAAACCCGCTGCGGATCACGCACTTTGTCCTCTTGGCGGTAACACTCGTCCACTGGCTACATCAAATTTTTCTTATATATATATATATATATACGCAATAGTTATATATCATATCCGGTGCGGCGACTATAGATCACAACAAAAAGAAGAAAAAAAAAAACACGAAAGATGGGAGAGAAAAGGAAGTAAGACATAGAAACTTTAAACTCGCATTTATTGCACGCCCCGGAACTAACTTGTGCGTGTGTACGCGTGTGGAAACAATTTCTCTACCCTCGCTCTTGCTCTCTCTCACTCTATTTCCTTCACGGTGAAGTGGTGCTGTAACGAAGAGTCGTCCTAAAGTGTTTTTCGCAGAGACAGTGGCGGAACTATTCATTCGCTTCGAGACATATACATGATATAATATTATAAATACGCGTGCCTTTTGCTCGCATATAATATAAATTTGTATATAATAGTATGTCGTATTCGATATCTGCAACCTCCTTTCATCGGGTTACTAAGAATCGCCCACTGGTTGTTTCTGCAGTCACCCCTGGCGTAATCGCCAAAGAAACAAAAGTTTTCTGCCGCCGTCGATGACGTAAATATGGACTCGCATGTACGTATCTCCTTCTCTAACGCACGCACATAAAAACACACACACACACACACACACACACACACACACACACAATATATTGCAGCATAATATGTTGTATCGAAATAAAACGAGAAAATAGAGATGGAAAAAATGGACCTAAACTGTACTCACGTAGGAACATAAGAACTACTACGCTACTCATCTCGACGTGTATAATAATAAAGTATTTCTCCTAAAGGCCGATCGGAAACGAAAATGTGAAAAAAAAAATTATGAGTTATTATAGACAGGACGCGTAAACCGGATGTATGGAGTGTTATTATTTGGTAATTACAAAATTTAAACGAGCGACCGGAAGTGTACTACTGAATCATCGGTAAAATTAAGTTCAATTTATTATGTGTATACTACCATAATTACAACT
This sequence comes from Melanaphis sacchari, assembly GCF_002803265.2. NCBI lineage: Eukaryota > Metazoa > Arthropoda > Insecta > Hemiptera > Aphididae > Melanaphis > Melanaphis sacchari. The sequence continues at coordinate 1,496,464 of NW_020271537.1, read as the reverse complement.
CGTGCTATTTGTATATATCACTTGAACAATTATATTTTATTTAAAATTTTGATTGGAATAGAATGTTAATTTTAATGACCGTAAAGCTTCTAATGATCACTACAATAGTTCAATATCAGAATATTTCAAAAGCCTGAAGACTGTCAAATATGAACAAAAAAGCAGTGATTATTCAAAGTTACAAAAATCTGACAGATTTTTCTCGTGTTAATTTTATTTTCCAAGACCATCTAGGCTCTTTGATGATGCTACTAAATTCTTCAATTTCTTCTCTAAGCTATACTCATAGTTCAAGTCTTCTCTTATTATACTTAAGTATAAAAAAAAATAAACCAACTATTACAATGCATTTTATTCACCTATCCCTGTAATTACTCCCTGTAATTAAAACCCTCCGATAAATACTATCTAATCAAGAATCATCTCATGTTTTTAAGCTCTATGATGCCGTGTATTATGTTCTTATATTTTTTTTCCAGTATCTTTTACTACAATATAGATTGAAATAGTGGTATATTTAAAGTAAAATTTTAATTATTTTAAAACATAGCAAAAGGCTCCCATCTCATATAGGATTTGATGGTTATTTTTTTTTCAATTAGAGATTTATTCTTTAGTAATTAATATCTATAATAATGATAAGTATAAATGTTAAAAATAAAAATTACAGGAAATGAAATTTTTTTAAAACGATGATAGATATTTTTTTTACTTACAAATCTGTCTACAATTTCTGGGACCTTCACTTTTAACGTCTCTATGTACACTTACAAAACCTAAACTGGATTACTCTAATATGCTTATCAGTACTAAACGCTAATTATCACAAATTGTCGTTAATAAACCTAAAAATAACAAGACATTTGAAAACACCGGAGGAAGTCATGTAAGAAGCTTTTCATTTTGTATGTGGATTGATAACAATAGTACGTATTTACTTCTTTATTGTTTTTTCCTTTGTTTATTCAACGTGGTCTTTGAGATTAAATGAAGTAATATAGTGCACGTGGAGCAGCACGTTCTATTTTGTCTGTTATGGGCACGCGTATTGTCTTGTATCAGGTATTCCATAAACGAATCCCAAAGGGAAACAATTCTACTGAATAAAAAAGCTGAACGAGGAAAAACGAGAGAACCTGTATACACCTACATTATTGGAACCGAAATAAACCCATCTGACGTGTAATCGACTTTTATTACTATCGTAGTTGTCGTCATTGCATTAGAATATAATGTTTTCGAACAGCCAATTTCCACACGTCCAATCAGTATAATATTCTATGCGTTGCGTGTAGTGTATACGAAAAATGAAATAGCTATAAGTTGTAACTTTGTTATCCAATACCTATGTCAGTAATGTCCAAATATTTTCTTCGGTCGTCCAACAACAGAGTAATCTTTTGTCTTCGTGCTGACCACCATAATAGAAATTTAATATTTCACCCACTTACCCATTAATTGTAAATATATGTATACAGTTTGATAAAATATAGTTTAAACTTAAAAGTATTTTTAAATAAATAAATAAAATTTTAGTTTCTGAGCGGGGAATGAATGTACTAATTTTATTATTATAAGTTTTTTTTTTTTTTTTTTGACGAGTACACCGACAAGTTATTGATAAAATGCTTTGGTTTTTAAAAATAAGGTGGTTGTAGATAAAAAATGAAAATTTGTTTGTATTTTACAAGTCAAACTTATAAATTCTCAATACATACATATTTTTATAATCGGGAAAAATAAACAAAAAATTAAGGAAAAACTGGGATTTTCAGGCAAATCCTGTTTTTCATTAAACTGATTTAGTTTTTTTTCAGATGTTATTCAAAAATATTATAATTGTTGAGAAAAAAAAAACACTTACAGTTTTTCCTGAATTAAAATTCAGTTATTTAATAAATTGTTAAAAATGTAGTTAATATAGAACACATTTCAAAGACGATTAAATTTCATAATGCAAACTAAACAGCCAAAAATCTCATTTCTATGTGAATATATGCAATTTGTATGTCTCATGAAAAAGTATTTTTGGGAAATTTGTGTCTATAAAAATTGACAAATAAAAACCCAGAGCAATTACCCTGAAAGTATAACAACAAGGTAGTATAAAATTTACTGAATTAAATTGTATAATTATTCATTAATTTAGTTTGTACACAATGGTTTAATCAATGTTGTTCATGACGACAAAAATCAAATGATATGTATAATATTAGCTTAAAAAATAGTTTCATTGATTCAAGAATGCTTAAAAACACAATAAATTGGCTAAATAAAATACATTGTTATTAATATTCTTATAGTTTAAATAATAATTTATCGTATTTATTTTAATTAAACCAGTTGGTATAACATTTTTAAATTAAACGAATTTGTAATATTTATATATTATGAATATCAACTTATTAAGATCTAATAATTTTAGTGCATTCGATTTTAACAGGGGGTTATGGACAATCGGTTTTTTTTAAATCCAATACCAATTACAAATGTTGGCCAGTTCTTTCTCATTGAATTTTTAAATGATGAACAAGCTTTTGGTGTCTTATGCATAAACGGATTTTTTTTTCAATTTCCAGATGCATCTTTGAGAGCCATTTTCATTTCCAACTATAAAAAAATCTCAACGATTAATATATTTTTGGTGCTGCATTGCAAACATGACATTAAAAAAAAATTTATTTTGGAGTGAATCAACGTATTACAGATTTCATTTTGTGCATAGTTTTTGTAACGACTTAGACATAGCGTAACTGCTAATTATTCTCCCTTCTCTTCCAAATTAAATAGCTTATTCAATTTACTATTTAAAAATTACTTTTATTAATAACTGCTTATGCAGTTATTATAATATATATGTAATATACTAATTATACGAGCCAAATACCAAACATTTATTAATTATTAGTTCTCAAAAATTATAAAAAACATGAACTTTAAATTTAAAATAATAGTTCCTTTAATGCTCTTGATGTGATGTAAAAATAAATTCAAATAAAAAAAATCATTTTAAAGATGTACTCACGCAGTGATTTTATTTGGTAAACAAAAATGGAGTATACTTTTGTTTGTAATAGCTACTTTTGGCTAGAGAAAATAAAAGAGTCATTTAAATTTAAAATTGGATATAATCTGAAACTTACAATTTAAATTTGGTCAAAACTAAACAAACGAATGTTTTGAGCATATGTATATAATTTACATTTAATGGAGTTTAAAACAGAACACATTTATTACATACAATCAAAGACTTTTAATAGATGACCCTTATGCAAATCGACAGTTTTTGACCGATTTTCATAAAATTTACGTTAATAGATTTAACAAAGTCTTAGCTAGGCTACTTGTTTTACTTACTTTCTATTTTTGGACTTATAAATTAATGGTGAGTGTAGTTAATTATAAAAAATTGTATATACTTTTTTTTTTTTATATATTATTCTCTTTGATTACAGAAAATAATACAGTAATTATGATTAGATTTAATTGTAGACGTCATGTATTTCAGATTTAGTAAAAACAACTTAAAAATAGTTTTCTAAGCAGTTTACATTTCACAGAGTTAGGTGAAAAGATAAGTCCAAAGACAATTAATTTGAATGGTCAACTAGTATTTTATATTTTAAATCAAATTATTTATAGATTGCTTAGTAGTTATCAGTTGAATTTAAAAATACTAACTTAATTTACACTGTAGCTATTAGAAATTTAAAATTTAAATATATAATATGTCATAGTTGTGATCGAAATTAAAATATGATTCTATTGTAGATAACATCTTTAAGCTATCATGAAATTTTTTTTTATCTCAAATAAATCTATTGTATTTTACTTGCATCATAATGACTAGTCTTTAGAATATTGATGTTGAAGTAAAATATGAATATAATATACATTTACAGTATATATACACTACACAGTTTAGATAAAGTTTAATTTAGTGTATACTGTTTAATATATTTAAGTAATATGTGGTTATTGTTATTGGTAATGATTATAGTAATATATCTTATGGTAGTAAGCTATTCTGTTTCTTTATTTCGGTATGTAATTTATTACCTATAAATTAATAATAATACAATTTACAATATTTCTTTGTGTATATCAAATTCACATACTATTGTTTTGTTTGATAATATGTTTTTATGCATTTTAAATTAATGTATCGAAAAAAAATCAATTTTTAAAACATTAATATTTTATTTTAAGTTTTTTCAAAAATAAAAAAACATTACTCCATAAATTGTCTTTAAAAAAAAAAAAAACCTTCTTTTTGACTTTTACATCTATTTATATTAATATTTGGTCATTAGCAATAAAACGTGTATAAAATTATTTAATAGTCATAGTATTATTATAGTAATAAGATTATTATTTTATTTTTATTTAATAAATAATGCTTTATTAATGAAATATTAAAAAAATTATACAATAGTAAAGATCATATGTGATAATATCATTGTTGATTTCATTTTAATAAACAAATATAATTTATATTATATGAAAAAAAAAGGTAAAAGATTAGATTTTTTTTTTTTATTAAGTGTTTCTGACATACAAGGTCATCGAACTTATTGATATAATAGAAATTTTAACAAGAATAGTTGTTAAGCATAAATTAATTTCAATATATATACAATAAATTACAGTAGTTTACATAGATGAATAAATAAATAATAAAATGACAACATAATAATTAGTTAATCCAGGTGTATTTTTTTTTTTTTGTATATTATTGGTGTTGAGAAAGTGCACACTTGAGACGCCGGAGAGTAGGCTAATCGCTGAGTTTGAAATATTTTGAACTTTTGGCGTTGTTTAGTTGGCCAAAAAAATTGATAGAGAGATTCTGTATGTAGGATTTAACCATCGGGAGTCTGAAGTGTGTATGAAGTGCTTCGTTTCTGACGAACCACGACGAGAAGATTAGATAAATTATAACTATTTACGAAAAAAACTGTCATCAAGAGGTATTTTGAGAGTAGAATTTCCAAGGGGCAATGATGAATTACTTGTGTAATGACAAGTCATGTCGGATTTTATTTTTCTGAGTGGGATCGTAATTAAAAATCCGTGTAAAAACCAATTGGAAAAGGCACTAAACAAAAATATTAATCAATTACCACATAACATCTTTAATGTCTTTTAGTACAACAAAAATGTTTGCATTAAAATCTAAACGTATACATACGTAGTGTACGTTATACTAATATTAATTTTTATAGCAATTTTATTAATGTCTGAGAATCAATATTTTTATCAAAATTCATATTGCGTTTGAATATTTTTTTGAAAACGCTATTATGTATAAAATAGTATAAATAATTGAATGCTTAAAACTTTAAACGCCCATTATAAATATTTTTGATGTTATTAAAAATTACCGATTTTTTTTTTTTTTTTTTTTTTTTTGCTATTCTTGAATTCTTGATTATTTTCAAACAATATTAGAATTTAATATTTTTGACCAAGATATTAAACAAAACGTATTATTGTAGAATTCAAAAACGATGCTAAAAGTTTAAAATCAGAGCATATATACATTTCTAAAAGGCGACGACGAAAAATTTTGAAAACAATAAATTTATTGTTTTGATTAGAATCTAAATATACGTATATTACCATATTACCGTTTACTATCACGTAATATTATAGGTAAGAATATTCTGTATATTTTCATTGTTTTATATTATATATTTTAAAAACAAAAGCAAACGAATTCAATTCAGTGAAACCTCTCTTTTTATTTTAGATCCTGAGTAGTACGATGCGTGTATCAATTTTACGGTAATTTTTTTTCGATGTATATATATCTGGTAAAATGTATTTATATGTATTACTTTTGAGTAAAAAAAATTGACAATTTAATATCCAAGATCGAAGAAATATTGTTTTGTTCTTATGTGTCTTACTCTAATAATAACAATATTGAAAATACATAATCACAATACTTTTTTTTGTCTAACATTTAAAGTTTAAATCATTAAAATTGATCAAAATTACAAACATTTGTTAATTATTAAAATATTTTAAAATAGTTTTTAATTTATGCAATGTATAAAGGTTTTAAATTTTTCATTGAAAATTAGATTGCTCATAAATTTTATGATTGTAGTACATTTAAAAAGTAGTATAGTATTATGAAGCCATTTATATTTTTTTATAAACAATTTAGGTTATTATTATTATGAATTAAATATGAATTAAAAAACGGCTCATATATTAGTATTATCATCGAAAAATATTGTGATACTCAAATTATTATTGATGATGAAATAGAAAACAATATACCTATATAATAATATTCGTACTTCAAACTATTGTAGTTGGAGTATTGAAATTTAAGTTATCACCATGAAAAAAAACACTTATCATGATAAAATCCGTTCGTTAACAATATAACGTACGAAAATTTAGTTTTTTCCAGGGTTTGCATTTAAAAAACAATTTTGTTATATGTTATTTACAATTAAAACGTTTTACAAATTTTGAGTTTATCGTTATTTAGAATAATAATATACTTTATGAATTATAACTATTAAATAATTAAAAACTAATTATTCTTTTAATGATATACTACCTACATATAACGTTTTACGCTGTGTTTTGTTTGATGATATATCATATATTTTGTTAATCGTTATGTTTTGCTTTGTGTTATTTAATTATTTTTGTTTATCGTTTTCCGTAATAATTACGTTTACGAATTTCAATCGTTTTTTGTCAAGTATATCGTTATTTTAACGTTTGTAAGCCCTGGTTTTCACAGTTCACGAATTTTTTGTTTATAAGTCATTGCTCATTAACTAGAAAGTAGAAACTGATATTTTTATTGATCAAGATTTCTATATAATATAATAAAATTATCATATTATAAAATATCTACTTATTGTTTATTAAAATTTTGTTAATGTAAAATTATTGTCTAACGACTCCCTTACAAACTGAAGAGTTAAAGTTTTTTTTTTTCACATCCGATACAGAAATAATAATAATTACAAGTAACAGTTGTATAATCTTAAAAAAATATGAGTTATCATAGTTTCATTTTTTTTTTTTTTTTTGTGATTTTGGTTAATATTAGATATGTAAACATGTAAAACCAAGTGTCACAAACACTAGATACTACTTATTTCATATTTGTATAAGGCGAAGTAACAAAATAAAATTATGATAATTTTAAAAATTGTATTAAGAGTGTATATAAACATAGTGTGTACATTTATTAATATGTATGCAATGTTTAATGTGTCTCACCTTAACACGATACAGTAGAGTTGATATTTCGATACTACATCATTCAGCATCTTCAGTAACCAATAATATATTCTTGCCATATTCACCACAAATTTATATTTGAATTATCGATTTAATAATTCAATGTAATAAATTGTTTATTTATGACATTAAAAAAAAAAATATATATATATATATATATGAGCTTGTCGGTGATATTAATTAAATCATTAAATTTAAGTGTAATAAAAATAAATACATTATATTTTTTACTTGATTTTTGTTTAAATATCTATTATCTAGTGTTGTTCATAGTCTAGCAGTAGCATGGCCATATACTGATTCTATATGTGCCAGATTAATAAGACTACACTTATAATGAATATTTACTAATAAATACTAAGTATATGATACAATCATAAAAAATGTAATTAACTTATATTAATATTAGGTATATGTTTATAATATATTTTTTGATTATAATTGCGTGATCGGTGCTTTTTTACGGTAAGTACTATTTATTTATTTTTTATCTCATTTAAGGAACCATGTAAACCATTAAATATTAAGTATCATTTAATTATTAAAATTTTAACTAAAATTCTATTATATTATATAACTTTAAACTTAATCATCATTTTTTTTTTTTTTTTATATATATAATATACTATAATACTCACCATTAATTTTTGCTATTTTTGTTATACTAGACAATAATGTTTTGTCAAATCGAAAGAACTCCACCTATGATGTAATGATTCAATTCTAATACATAAAAAATGATAAATCGCCAAAAGAAAATCCCCATTGAGAACTTTTTTGTTACTTAGTGGGAGGAGTAAATTTAGATTTGAATGTTCATGATGTTTTGGGTGTTCTTCGATAGTATGGTATTAATACATAAGGAGGAATTGAAGCTTAATGGAAGGTCTTTGTTAACGAAATATGGATCAATGGATATAGAAGGCGTGTTCAATTCTTGCCATTGTGATTGCGATATATTTACGTCGGTTAAATCCAAATGGTTGGTGGGGGGAGTGTATACTATTGTTTGATTGTTTTTAGTTTGTTAGTTATTTGAACTACATAATTCTAAAACTGTAGACATTGATTGTAAATTTATATTTTTATATTATTATTAGAAATTAATTGATTTTACGCATACAAACACGGAAAATGTTCTTACCATTAACCTTAACTATATATATATATATATCGACTTATTATATATACATTGATATAATTATAAATGTATTACTACTTGCAAATAAAATGAAATAACACTGATCAGTGATCGTATTTCTAATGTAATATTGTCCCAGTGACTTACATGTTATACTGAATTTTATGATTCTATATAGAATTACAATTATAAACATGTTGTAAGACCATTTGTCAAGGACCTTTAACATAAATATGAACCAGTTTTTAATATTTAATCATATTTTAGTAGTATAATGCGCCCAGTGAAGTCTCTGTGTATCAGAAACTCTCGATTACTGAAGCGTTTTTACTATTTAAATTTGTCTGTGCTATTTAGAAGATTTAGTATGTTGAAAATTGTTGTTAGTTTTATGCTAAATGCACAGAAATAAGTGCCATAATTATTAAAATCATACAAAAGAAAAAAAAATAATAAGAATTTTTTTCTTGATTTTACTTGATTAATAAATTCTTGAAAATATAATATATGGCTATAAGTTTTTCTTTTAGTAATATTAAAATATATAATATTAATATAATAAAATGAAGAAGAACAGTTCAATTTTATATGTGATTGAGATTAAAATGTTGATAAAATTCGTAAAAAACAAGAAAATTTGAATATTATTTTTGAGTTAACAATTTAAACAACTTTTAATTTAAATGGTTTGGGCATTAAAATATGAATTTTCTAAAAATATTTTTCTATAAGAGTCTCAAAATCTAATAAATAGTCAATTTTTATAATAATTCATTTTCCAAACCATTGATCCAAGTGATTTCTATTACATAACGTGATTAAGTTTTCTATTTATTAAATTTTGTTATTTTTTATTACTTATTTTAAGATTTCACTTACGATTGAAGAAGCTCAAAATATTTTTGTAATGATAGTCTTGGTAGATTCCCGAATTAATAATTATAAATAACAGTTGCATGAACATAAAAAAATATTATATTTCATTTGGTTACTTTTTTTTCTTTGCTGATACCTTGATAATGTATAAACTCGAATACCAGATACTAAATATTATTTTTCAAATAATAATAGAAAACCGTTGTTGAATTTTTATCGACTTGCCTACTTTTTACATTATAATATTAATATATAAATTATAAAATATAATGATTGATATGTTAAATTTTAATAAATTAACAACATAATATAAATACGCATACAGTGTTCAGGATACCATACAATAGGTTATTATTGTTAATAAATAATTTATTTTTACCACGTTTTGATCTATCTGTTGTATTTATATGTAATAATTGAAACTTAAGTAATATATTTTATGGATTATTTTCATTTTGATTATTATTATATATTTATCATAGTATTTGACGATTTAATCGAACAGCATTAATTTAAGTTTTATATCAATTTTATACTTAGTTTATTAAATTCCACATAGTTTTAACAAACAAAAGTAATTATTTTTCATTTTTTATTTTCCTAAAGAATTTGTTTTGTTATTTATTGAGAAGATTAGATTTAGATTTGGAGATGCCGTTTCATATTTTTGGTATTCTTCAATAATATATTTTATACTTAAGGAGTAATTTAAGCTTGGTAGAGAATATTTATAATCCTAGAGTGAATGGATTTAGAAGGCGTAATTAATTCTTGGCATTGTCATTACAATGTCTTTATTTTGGTTTAATGCCAGTAGTTAGTGTAAGGAAGAATATATCATTATTTTATTTTATTTAATAATTAGTTTATTGGTTATTGAAATTTTGGGATCTCGATAGTTTTGACATTGTAAAATTAATGTGGTTGGTTATGAATTGATATACATTTATCATTAAAGTGTAATGTATGTTGTGGAATCATTAACTGTCAAAATTTACATGATGTAATAAATTTAAAATAATAATTTATTTTTATTTCATTATTCTTTAATTAAATCATTTTCTTAATTTATAGTACATAATATTTTGTTGTCAATGAAAAATAAAAATTAAACTTAAAATACTATCAATTTACTCATCTATGTCGAATAGGTGTTTTACATACAATGTAAATATTTAACTAATATAACAGCTGTACTAGGTAAAAAAGCGACATTTCTACTTAGTTATGATTCTTGATATAAGTAATTTAATACCTTTTTTTTTTTTATTTAAATATTATATGTATAGTTAGTTAGGTTTTATTAGAAAATTTTGCAATAACTTAACCTGTTGAATATTATAATTATTTAAAAAAGTAACAATTAAAATTATTTTTAGTTAAAATTCAAATATTAATAAGTAATATGTATTAAATTTTAAGGATGTTTAAATTCCATAATGTAGACTTGGCAGCCAAATACTTCATTATTTTTTTTAAAATACATATGGAATTATATGCTTTATAAAGAAATGTTTTTGGCACACATTTAAGTCTTTGAGAATTGATGGATCAAGACCTAGAGCTATATAAAATCTCTGAAAATATATTAAAATACATATAATATACAGAAAAAAAGGTATTTTTGATCATTCTATATTATAATCATTAATCATCAGTTTAATCAATTTAAATATTCTTTATGCGGTCAACAATCGAATGATGTGTGAATTATCAGTTAATTAAACGATTTACCCAAAATGACCCGAATAATGCTCGATAACACAATGTTTGGCATTTTGACAAGATAAAAATATTTACAGTATATAACGCATATATTATAATATTATATAGAATACTTTCAATCCAATCAAATTTGTAAGTTATAACTATAAAAAATCTATTTTTTATTTTTTTTACATACAATAAACATTTTATACCACTCAACACAAAATTAATATAAGCTAAAAATAACAAATATGATATAACGTGATTAATTTTGAGCTTAAACTTCTTTACGGAATGTAGTACACGACAATATACTATCACAACATGTTTTTTCATCACAGTCGGCGTGTTGAGTAAGTAACGAAGAAGCTGTTTTATGTTAGTTTTGTAATAGTTGTCATTATTATTTATACTAAACTGTATATTTTTTTTTTATTATTCCAAGTGTAATTTAATTTATGAATTGTAATTATTTAATTATTATTCATGTTTTTGAGTGATTTAATTATAATCAAATTAAAAAGTTATCTTAGGCAAATAATTGAAATTTTTTATTGTTATGTTTACAACATTTTTATTGTACATTCAATTTTTTATTTTAAGTTTAATACTCATACACACATACACACACACACACACAGATATATATATATATATACAATCAAATATTACAGTCAAACCAAGCATGGAAAAATCATTTGTTAATTTTTATCAGATAATATTTTAGATTTTTTCAATTCGATTTTTTCATATTTCTTTACAACTGTAGTATTTATGACCATATAGAATTGATTTTTTGAATAATTGTTTTGTTTATTATTTCCATTGTATTTAAATTCATCTAACCTTAAAAATAATTATAATAAGTAGCTTAGTTAATTTATTATGTAGACTCGAGCTAATAGCAAGGTCATTTATAGCACCACATTTAAAGATAAAATATATTGGAACGAATTATAGTACAAACGTAACAGATGTATATTATACCAGGTTTAATTCAATCAGTTAATTATGTTAAACTATTAATTAAATAATAATCATGATGGTGACAATCGAGTGATGTGTTTATTATTAGTGTCCAAATATCTGACTGGCTTATCTAACGTAAAGTTTCATGTAAATTATTAGGAAAGCCAAATACCTACATTGTTAATTTATTAATAATATACATATAGGTTATGCTACCTATTATTAATAACATCTATTTTAATAAAATCAGTATTATTTTTTCAAAAGCAATTACATTTGTATGTTAATTATAACTGCTATTAATAATTAAATAGATTATTATGAATTATAATGTTAATTAATCAGTATTTTACCGGATTTATAGGACAATTTATATTTGGAATTTCAGAACTAAGCTTAAATGTAGTCCTTGAATTTTTTATTAATTGTTTTAACGTTAAACGTGTTTTTGGCGACTTAAACTCAAATAATTTTTCTTTCCATCTTCCGAATGAATCTTTTAGAATCAGTCTCATGTACAACTAAAAATATTGTTACTAGTTAATTGATCACTGGTATATGACTATAAAATTCTAGGAAAATACGTTAAGAAAAACAAATAATATTTTTAGATACAATTAGCTATTTACATGAATTAATTGGAAAACATTTCACACTGAACCTGGCCAGCAAACCTGTGTAGTATACTAGATAGACAGAAATAAGATCCATTATAATCTAAAGATATTTTACACTCGAGATGAAATCAAATATTTTCTTAATAAATGTGTGAATAAACCTTAAATTATTAAAGCCACACTATTAAAAAAAAAGGGTTAGCCAATTTAAGATATAACCCCGAATTCTTCTATGTATACTTAAAACTTTTTTAATTATATTATATAATATTATGTTGAGTATATAAAATATGGTATAATATTATCTTAATTGAATAAATTTAATAGAGCCAGTAAATATAATATAACATATACATCAAAAGGTACAGCCGATAAACCGATTAAATATTAATCACTTACTGATAAAGTTTCGTCAATAAGTACTTTGAGAGTAAAATTTCCAATGATCCATGTTGAATTGCCTCTACGATTTGTATAAATGTTAAACTAGTATTTAATGTTCTGTTTAACTTTATAATGAAAAACCTATAAGAAGACCAATCGGTAAGGTCCCTAAATAGGAATATTAATTAGTTCAATTAAAAATATCATTAATATTATTTTACCACAACACTTATTTTAATATGTACATGCTTATAGTATAACCTCTAAATATCAATAACTCTGTTATGGATTTTGGTACATTATTTAGAAGATTCAGTTTGTAGAAAATTTGTGATTTGTTCCAAAAAAAACTTCCAAGTTAGAGGTATCCACGAATGAAATTCCAATGTAAAATGAAAATTATATTATATAGTTTTAAGCGTTGCGTTTATGAACACATTAAAATAAAATGCAAACTATTGAACCAAATATTATCCACTATATCTTTTTATCTCATTAATATCGTAATATACTAATCCAAAGTCTCAGATTTTAAAATTTAAAATTACTGTTTAAATTTTATCTTAGGTTACTGATATTAGATTGTTCATAACGAGTAATTATATTTGATCAATGCCGCGAGATTTGTTTCTGAATCTGTTCTTGCCTTTTAAATATTAATTGTATTTGGATCATATGATATTTTTGGTATTTAAATGTTATTAATTTTTATAAAATTCTTTGTTCGGACATATTTCGCTCAAAATTTAACCAACTTAGTATAGATAGTAAATTAGAGTAAAAATGGTCATTAAGGATCGAATTAAACGGTATATATTTTTTACGTAAGCAGAATGCTCACTGCCCATAGATTAGGAAAAAATGTACTAGGTATCCTCTGAAATATAATTACTTATTAAATAATCACAATATTTTGTCATTGTATCATTATTTGGGCATTCCAGTAACAAATTGTCAAAAAAACAATCTGACACTTTTTTGGTTTTTAAATATTATAATAAACTAAAAGTGTAACTACTTAACCTATTTGCCAATGCCTAAATTATTTTTATATTCTAAAGTTAAGCTATATTTTAGTTATACTTTTGAATATGTCAAAACTACAGTTATGTTAAATAAAAACGACATAAATCCTTCTTTGGTAGAGGTCATATTGCATTAAAATCTAAGTATATGGCCATTTCAAAGTGAATAGTTATATATTTAGGTGAAAAATTCAAGTTTATTTCTTTACGTTTATCAATAATTGCATTAAGCGTATATAAATGTGTTATATATTGTAACAGTTTGAATAAAAATTGCATACAATATTAAAAAAATCTATCCATATAAATTGTGTCCACTTTATTTAAAAATATTAAATTAGTCTTACAAGAAAAATGACAATTTTTTTCTTGATAATTTATTAAAACAAACGGTTCATTTTTTTAAGTTATAGTTTCAGGTGTATTTTAAGCCAGGCGTGCTTAAATTATATTACTTGGTAAATCAAGAAGAACTTTACTTCTACTTCTATATATTACTTTCTAATAATTGTATTAAAATCATCTGATGTTATATTATCAAATTATCGGTACCTAAGTTGAAAGTTTCATGCTAATTCTTTTAAGATAATTTGTTTTGGTTGTATAACAAGTTCTTCCGAAGCTTTTTGTCTATAAGTTTTACTCAAAATTTGGTGGTTTATATCTGAATCATTATGTGATACATGATTGTGATGATGATAAACAGAATTTAAAATATTTTCACAATTTATCACCTTAGAATCAAAAGTATATAACGTACTAGAACATGTATTTTTTACAAGATGCCAACGAATCTCACATGTATTTATGTTATTTTAACCATAATTGTATCTATAGATATTATCATATCTATATCTCTTTTACTTTTTAAAGATACATTCATTTCAGTAAAGTGTGATAGTTATGTTAACTATCGCATACGTACTGACCACGATCATAATTTTTGTTCATTTTTTAGTCTTTACTTTATAAATTATAAGTATTAAACTTTGTATACTATTTATTTTATAGTTAGGTATCTGTTATTTTTGGTATAGACAAGTTACGTTAATAAGTATTAATGTAATGAGTTGATAAATACTAAATATACAGCCCCGTACCAGATTATTTGATAACGACTGTATTTCTTATGCGTTATATACCATGTGCAATTTACACAAACGATATCCTAATCTTATCTTAATCACCTTTTCGGAATTAAAAAAATTGTCTAGTCGTCTAGAGCGCATCATATCTACCAAATTATGTTAAAATATTATAAAAATAATGTACAACAATATTTCACTGAACTATTGTCAACTTAATTTTAAATTAATCTAAACTAGACTAAGCAAAACGGGAATTAAATAATAATAAAATTTGAGCGAAACGAGTCCCACCCGTTGGGAGGATAGTAAAAGAAAAGATTTCCTAAATTTAAGGAAAGGAAATGAGGTAGACCGGAATTGTAAGAAAATAGCAAAGAATAAAATATAAAAATGGAAGAAGATTTATGATATAGTAAGGCCCCTCCAAAATAAAGAAAAATAATTTTTTTAGGGTAAAAATTTCCGTTTTTTTTTTTAAATTTATTGTTGGTTTTTTATGTTATGAAAAAAGTAATGATAATTTTTAGATCTGATTTACCGTTTCTAAAATTATTCTCAGAGTTTAAAATCGAAGCAGTTAATCATATTACTGACTTTGCATACAGATACTCAAAAAAAAAAAAAAAGTATATTTTAAAATCAATAAATTTATCATTCTATTCAAAATTTATTATAGTGTTCTTTAAAATTGGGTTAGATTAATTGTAACTGATAAAAGATAATATTATCAAATTATAATCACTATGGAAAAACATCTATCATAATATAATGTATTATAGTATACAATCATAAGCAATTAAATAGTTTACAATCATTTAGTATTTTTGTTTTATTTTATTTTTTATTATGTTTATGTATATATATTTATATATATATGTTATTTCTATGTAAATTAGATAATTAATATAGCTCATGATTTCTATATTATAAAATTATTATACCTAGTATGAAATATTTTAAGGCAGAATTTTGAACATTTTTTTTTTTATCTGCAGTCGATCCCAGGCTAATAATAATTATAAGTAACAGTTGTAAAAATATAAAATAAAAATGTTTCATAGTTTTGACTTTTGCTAGTGCCAATGAGTATACAAATAGATACTGTTCAACGTAGGAAACGAGTTTTACAAATTATAGTTGATTAATGTTGCTATTCTAGTAGATAATACAAATAATAATATTAAAATTATTTTTGGTTTTTACTAACAATTGTTTGCATTGTAATGTTATACACTCATATTTGTTGAATTAATTTTTTCTATTATCGTATATCAATATAACACAATAGCACACTGAACAATAATTGAGTAAAGAATATTTAATGACCTTTTATTATATTTAAATACCAAAACATAATATTATACGTAAATGATATCAATATTGATCGTTTTGTTGTGTTAACTTTTAACACGCCTTAAATTAATTTAATAGACCTTACTTGTAATTTTGTAAATAATTAAAATAAAATAAAGTTATATATTAGAAATAAATACATCCCTAGAAATATAAATAATATTTTTAGTGGTTAAATTTATTTATATTGTTGCTGTTAATATATATCAGCACGGTATTGGACGATTTTTTGGTATCGAATCGTTTATTCTATGATGATATACATATTAACATAGTACCATTAAATATAAATACTAGTATTTCTATTAGTTACATAGTCATACACATTATTCGTAGATGTCAATATTATTCTAAACCATCTTTTTTGTTTTTAATTTCAATGAAGTAATCAAGGTTTTCATTTTTTTAGATAACTTAGGAGTTTTCAGAAAGTTTAAAGTAATTTAATACAATAATAAAATTAATACATGTATATCAAAATATAAAAGATCGATTTGCAACCATATCTTATTATACTTATTTTCGTTATTTAAATTAATACCACATTTAAAAAAATATATATTTAAACACAAGAAAAGACATTTTTTTTTGTATAAATATATTAACTATAAGTTTTATGTTGAGTAATATTTTTTTTCTGAAAATTATTTGAATTTTTTGAGTTAAATTTTGAAACAAATTTACAGTATTAAACTTAAACAAAATAAAAATATATAAGCATGATTAAATTGCATGTTTATAAATGCTTGATATTGTTATAGATTAGAGTTTTATGATACAAAACAATAAAAATCAAAGCCGTGTATTTTTATTTTTTTATATTTTTACTTTAAGACCTTCAATGCAATATTTCGAACAATAAAATAATTAAAATATTGAAATTATACAAAAAAAAAGAGATAATATGAAAAAAAAAATTAAAAAATACGAAGAACGCTTATTGGATTTCAAGAACATTATTTCGTATGTACATAAATAATTCAAATATAATATATATTAGTTAGGTACAGTTGAATTTATAAATTAAATAATTAATCACCTGTATAGTATAATAGATATTGTACTAAAACACTATACTTCATTCATTATTAATTTGCACTAAGTACTTTATTGTGACCAACATGGTATAAAATATATGTGAAAATAACCTTCTTAATAATTGTTAACATGTTAAATTAATCTATTTTTCAAATTATACTGTTATTTTATTAAGTATTCAATGCTCAAATTAATTATATATAAAGACAAGAGAAAGCTTTATTACAGTTAAACATTATTTAGACAGAAATTCATTAGAAATAAATTTGTGTAATGTATATATGACTAAATATTTAATATTCATTTTGGGTTTCAAGTATATCACTATTGAAGAATATACAATTTTATTATTATTCATTCATATTCGACTGCGTTATTAATAATAATTTATTTAATAAATGCAAATGAAAGTTTAAAATATTTAATGAAGTCATTTCATTAAAATATCAAATATTTTCGTTGATAAAAACATGAAATGAGGTTTTTATATCAACTATAAAAATAATACATTCAACTATTTTTACATTTACTAGTTTCTAATATATATCTTAAATTTAAAACTAAAACATCTTATCACCAATTCAATCAATTGTTTTTTATGAATTATTTAATTCGGAGAAGAACATAAAACTCAAAATCTTAACTTCCATAATCTTAAAATAAGTTATTTTGAATTTTTTAATCAAATCCATTTTTTCATGAGTCATTATGTAACGTTATTTATAAAAGGAATACGTATATCCCTAATAATGAAACATCCAAATACAAGAAACTCTTTAGTTAGAAGTAACTTTTTCAATATTCGAATGTGTTCAATTTTAGGTAGATTTATTGTATTTAAATTTATTGATAGTTAAACAAAGGGACTACAATTTAGATAAATATATATATATACTATAGTTATATATGCTAGTCGAAAAAGGAGTAAGATATTTCAATTATTTCTTCTTAGATATACAGTCAAGTTGTGATAACTCGAAGATGAAGTAAAATCAAAATTTACTTTGAGATACTTATTATTCGAGACACCTAACTCGAATTAATCAAAATTAATTCAAAATTTTGAGTCGTGTAAAGAAATATAATTTTAAAATTTTACGACAAAAATCGTTTTGATAAATATGTATACATACATTTTATAAAAATTTAAATTAAATATAATGGTATTATAAGTATGTACATACTTATTATTTATAATGAACAGTAGAAAAATAATATGTTATTAATTTAATGAGTTTTCAGCTGCTTATTGAAAATATCTTTTAATTTGCATTCGAATAGTTCCAAATATAGAAATATTCACGTTTTCATCAAATTCAACAAATTATCTAACATTGTATAATGATGAAATTGCTTGATACACCATAATCATATTTAAAGTTTTTTAAGGCTCATCATTTTTATCATTTTCGGATTCATTATTCAATATATTTATACTCATGATTTCGTTATCAATAACAGTTCACTAACTACAACATGATTATTGATTTTAGCTAGAGATGTTAGAATCTTATTTATTTTTATTTTTTTAAATATAATACCGTATTATACCAGTATTACACCGTACTTATAGAATCTTATAGTATCTTAAATTTTGGCATTTGAAACTTTGTGGTGAGTGGTAACTTTGTCGCACGTCATGTAAATCGATATACTATAGCAATGTTCGAAATACATTTATACTAGATATCTGATAGTATTGGTTTGATAATACAACAAATTTTTAAATTACATAATATATTCGATATTTAAATAAACTATTTAACAAGTAGTTAATAACATGGGATATATCAGATACAACTATTGTGAGTGGAAGGATAACAAATAACTTAATACAAATATATAAAATAAAATACAATACTTATTGACTCTAATACTAACACAATTTAGTTACCTAAATATATGTATATTTTACTATTTATTTAAAGTAAATATAAACTATTTAATATTTATATAGCTAATGAGGCTTATATTCTTAATAAAAACAATTTAACAAAGGTTAGAATTTAAAAAATAACGTACAAATCATTTTGCTAAATAGTAGATTTTGAGTGTAGGTTCCTATAATGTGTGTGTTAAATTTTAATTACATTTTTTATTAATCATTGCAAAATAAAAAGACAAGATCGTAAGCAATGTATCAGTCACTATTTTTAAATACATTTTATAATTTATTTAAATCAATATTAATAATTTAATTTATTATTAGAAACGTCTTGACTAAATAATAGGTTGTAAATTTAAAATATTAAATATAAATCGATAATTTTAAATATCTAAAAATAGTCCAATTGTATTTATTTTAAAAACGATATCATATCTAAGAAAAGCTAAATTAGATATTCTTTATTTTATTATATATATATTGTATATTATGTTTTCTTTGTTCTTTATTATACACGTTGTCTATTTTTGTTTCATATTATATCCTTTAATTATATTTTAATATTTCAAATATATTCTTAAATGTTTCGTGTGATGTAACTATATTATCACTGGGATACTAGCTTGTAATTTTAATAAATTAATATGATGATAAATATATAATGTATGTTGTAAAAACATTTTTTGCTCTTTGTTAAAAAAACTTGACTATTCAACACAAGACCGTTTTTTAAATTATTTTTATATCAGTTACAAAAAAAAAAAAAAAAATTCCGAAAATACGGAAATAATATTCACATGTTCTAAATTAGTTTTACAATAGCATCAAATAAAAGGCAATATTAAATGAATCGAAGATTGCAAAAACGACACGAGCCCTATTTTTTGTGAAACGTCATGAATTAGAAATCTTTGAAAGTCAATAATAAAAAAATATCATATTATTTATATACAAAAATTATGTATAATCAGTGCTTAATATATTTTTACAAGTATTCATTTTTTAATAAGAATATTTTCAGAATTATTTAAATTGTACACTTTTAATCAACTATCCAAAAGTTTTAAAAAATTGACTCATGTCGTTTCTGCAATTATCGATTCAAATAATTTAACAAAAACAATTATTTGTGATAATACTTGTCATTTTAATATATGCAATTTTTATTAGAGCAAATATTATATTTTAATAAATAAATAAATAATTAAAAACTGGTTGTTGCTATTGTCAACCATATAGTGTCGAACTATAAAATATTCAGGTAATAGCTATCTAAATGTTTGCTTTTAGTATTATTTCAAAGAACACATCGAACAGTTAACTCTATTTTCATAATGTAACCTATCTATATTCATATGACCGCTTATGAGGCATATTATTGCTATAGAAATGCAGCAGTTATGGCCTCAATCACAGAAGTTAAGATCCAATCACCTCATATATCGCTGTCGTTTTAGCAGGTTTCGGCTGAAATTAGCAAAGGCCAGTCGGAACCAGATGTGATGGAAGTCCGATGTCTCCGGTCTATCTGAAAGAAGATGTATTCCGATATCGAACATTTCAATAAGCGTGACGCCCAAAGCTATCAAAATAGAGGGTTCTTCGATCGAAATTTTGGCAGACATTTCTTATAGCACAGCAAGTAAAGGGATTTTGCCCGCGATATGCAATGTGAGGAATACACGCCGGTCCTTTTTGAATAGAACAAAAAGGTTTTTCCACTGTTTATTATACTATGCATAATTCAGATCTTTACATATTGTTAACTTATATTATGATACCTTCTAAACATTGTGTTTGACGTAAATAAACGCTTTTGTTGTGCTATTTAATTGGTTATTATTTAATGTATAATAATTATTAATTAACGCAAAATAACCTGACCTAACATATGTTGATTGTGAAAATTATGACTATAGTGTAATAATATTTTTGGAATTTTTGTAACTAGTAAAAAAGCTCACTAGGAACCTCGAGTGGAATATTTAAACTTTTTGACAACAAGAATCATTGTATTAATTAAATCGGATTCCTCTTTATTTTTTTTATTTTTTTTTTTTTTATGCCGGCTGAAAACATTTAATTTAAATAATATGAAATATCATGGATAATTAAAATAATTGAAAATAATTGAAATCATATTGTACATTGTACATTGTCATAAGAAAAACTTATTTTTATAATTTAAATGATATTATTTAGTGCTATGGTTGGGCTATTTACATTGTTAGTTATAATAATTTAGTGATTACTCTAAACAACAATTTATTGTCATAAGATTTGATTTTTAAAACGTAGCATTTACATTTGTTACATGATGATTTCGTGTAGGTTGTTTAAGTATAAATTACTAGTGTAGTGATGTAAAGGCTTTGAATGATTTTGATTTACCGCTTTATTTTCCAACACCCAATATTTGTTCTAATACCGGTAGATGTCACTAGAGGTACCATTACAACAATATAAATTGTTTAAAAATATTTTAATTTATCCGAATTGATTCAATAATACATTTTACATGTATATATTTAATGTAAGTAAATCAATTCACTTTTATACTGAGCCAATTTTATTATTAATGGTTTAAAAAAAAAAAAAAAAAAATTACTAAAAATTAAATTTTACATACATAAAATGTGTTTCCTATAAAAGTATAAACAATAAATTAATATATATTTTAATTTATCACTTAATAGATTCAATAACACAATTAATTTTTTTTCCAATTAACTAGTGTCTTTAGGTATTTTTAATTTCCAAATTGTTCTCAGACTTAATTATCAAACGAACAAAATGTTTAACTTTACTAAATAACGTGCATTACATAACGTGATTTTCAGTGAAAAATTAATGTTATAATGTTTTAATTTTTAATCTCTTGAATATCAATTGATATTATAATCTATAATTTTTTTATAATCATAATTAACGATAAATTAGTGACGGCAAAAAATTCATCTAAATGAAGCATTCAGGTATCTAGGTTGTTGTTAATTTAGTAGTTAATACCTTAACACTATGATTGGCTACCTACGTCGTCCATCAATACAATTTACGTTATATTGGTTAACTTAACATTAACCAAGCATCTTCACATATGTAATATAATAAAAACTATAAATAATTATATAAATTTAAAATATCGTGCGGCTTAATTGAAAATGACATATTACAAACTTATGTTCAAATCATACAAAATTAAACTAAAATAAACTTACCAAAAATAATTAATTATCAAACATTACCTATTATTATTGTAGTGTCACATAATACTAAATAGTTATCACTATCAAATTTCATATACTTGACAATTATTTTATTCTATAATTGTTTTTCATCAATACTGGTTTGATAGATAAAACTAACATGAAAAGAGAAGTTATGAATCAGTTCAAGTGTACATAGTTGAAGTTAATGCCGAAGAATGTAAGTAATATTTCAACAATGTCCAACGAGGGTGGGTTTAGAATTTTTTTTTGGTTTATGAACAATGAAATTCGATGCGTATCAAAAAGTTTTATTCTGTGCATAAAGTTTCTAAGTTCAAAAATAGAATCTAATACAATTAGGGAATACTCCAAATTGTTTAACAAGCCACAGACAAAATTTTCGTATAGATTTAAAATTTATTGCTAGGGATGACAATTGTGTTACAAACTTCAAAAGATTTCTTTAATCATAATAATTGAATAAATATACACAATGATATAAAGTTCGCTTCTTTTAATAATGTTCTATTCGTTGTTCGATATATTATAATAAAATATTGTATTTCATAAATGACACCTTTGCAAAATGATTACTTCAGCAGCAAAAGCAACAGGTATGATTATCCTGGAATAATTTAAATTTTTTTTTTTTGTATTATTATTACACATTCAGGTGAAATAAGTATTTATAAGATATTATGTTATTTATTTTTTTCTATATATAGTACTGACATAGCGTACAATAATTGTATTAATTTTAATTTGAAATTACATAATTTGAGTATCTAACCTTCAAATGTGATGTGGCATTCATTGCAAGTTTGACCTACTAAGTCATTAATTATCATGACCTACAATTATTGAATACAAAGTAAGGATATATTAAAACTATATCGTTTAAGTTAATAATACATTTTTTGTCGACGTTTAATTAACATTTTAATACTATTATAAAAACTTACAAATAAATCATTACCACTATGAATTTTTCATCTGCACCATAGTTCAATTAAGTACTTAAGGAATAATGCTGTTTCATTAATATATTTATTCGAATTCATTTCTAGATTAACAATATTTTCAGAAAGGCTTACAGTTTTTATGATTGTGTTTTATATTTTCATATTTATTTCATTCTTAAAATACACAGTAATAATAATTTTACCAGTAAAATTAAAATATGAATTATTGATAAACTGCAACACAATTGACACATTAAATAGTTTTACGAATATTATCTTTTCTCTAGCTTATAGTTAATACCTATAGGCCTTCAATATGTCTATGAGTATTTTTTGTAGTTAGTGATATGTTTTAGTTATCTGAATCAGAGTCGTTGAACAGGTTAATCACAGGATCGAATATGACCCGTAGTGCTCTCTTGTATTTACGTTTCCATCTAAGTAAATTATCATATATTTGGATACTGCCACCCGCCCACTTATGATATTAAAATTTATGTAGCATACATCTATAAATAGTTCATATAAGTCTATATTTTAGACTATCAACTATCAGTTAATGGAATTAATGTTGTTGTTCTCAAGTCTTGACATTAATAAAAAACCATTTCAAGAATTTGACTCAAACTTAAATTTGAATTTGATTGATTATTTATATCAGTGTGTGTAAATAAAAAATTAAAGAACTATAGTTGATTTGCTATCCTCGTGTGTATAGACCACGTGGGTGTTATTTTACAAACTTTATACTTAGTTTAATCACTATAATTTTTATATTCCTGATTTTTTACTCGATAACACATTATATTATTTGTAATTCTGTAATTCATTATTATAAATCAGAATATTTTAGGGAATATTACGATATATACATATTCTATATCAGTAGCTAATGAGTTATAAATACTTAGAGTTTAGAAGTTCAAATAAACTTGAAGTTAACACATTATATGCATAAAAAGTTTTTTCCAAAAATAATTTACGAGTTGGTAACTTAGTAGAAATCAACTTGACGTTTGAACTTGATTTTAATTTTTAACTAGTTAATGTCTATTTTCAAATATTATAATAGAAGTATGAAGTATGAAGTGTAATAAAATATGATATAAATTATAAAAAAATAATAATATTATATAATTATATAAAGTACACTTGCGTCCAGAAAACTAAAAATAATCTAAAACTCAATTAATCCGAACGTATTCGAAATAAATATACATTATACACGCACATAAACAATTGTGACAATTCACAATTTCGATTTTTCACGCATAAAGATCATAATATTATTATAAAAACATAACAAAAAAAAAAAAAAAAAATGTAACAGAGAATCTTGTGCTCGTGATATGTCAATACGATGAGTTTAGTTGAATACGAATTATATAAAAATAATTCATTTTGTGTTATATAGCGCAATTTATTACATTTTAATGTTGTAACTATTGTAGTCGTCATTATTATTGTTAATATATTACAATATAAAAACCTTTGTTTCATATTTTCTTTTTTTCTCTTTTACATTGTTTTCACAGTGTTGATACACATCAACGTAACAGAGAACATTACATACATTTACATTCAGTCACTCTCTCGTTGCAACGTACTCCATAATATTTCGTTTCGATAATTTTATACAAATGTTATATTTTTTGTTTAGCTGTATTGAAAATTTCCTTTCCAATGATGAGATATTATAAAATGTTACTTTCGTATTTCACGCATTGCATTCACAAATATAAAACAATATTAAAATAATATAACATGTGGTATGATTTTTTGAAACATTTTAACCGAATAATACGAACTATAAACACGACATTTATATGGATATTTATTATACTACAGTATAATAATATATTTTTCATATAATTTAGACACCATAACTGTATAAGTGAATTTACTAGTAAAGATAACCAAATAGTATTCTCTCAATGGAATCGCATTAGAATCATATTATTATAAAATGTAATGATGTTTATATTATATTTATTGAAGTCTGTTTTGTTTGAATTATTTATTTCTAATAAAAATTTGCTATGTTATTACAAGTTTTTTTTTTTTTGTTTTGGAGGGGGTATCACTTTTAACAACATATTTATATATATAACTAGGTTTGGGAAAATTTTATTTTAAGTATAATCATATTAAAAAAAAAATTATATTATATTATTATATTAAAAAAACGAATCACTGTTTTAAGGCTATGTTATAGTATTTTTTAGTTTTTATTTTTTATTTAAATAACAGGTATTAACTGAAAAAAACTTTAAAATAAATAAGTTACTTTCAAAGTCTTAGCTTTCGGTTAAACTCAATATAATATATTATTTATGTAAATATTTATATTTTTTACAAGTATGGTCAGGCTAAGAGATAACGTTAATACGACGTAATGTACAGTTGCTAAAACGAGCTGTCAAAACATGTTTCCTCGTGTATTTTCCACAGCGACTTGCAAAATGGCGATAGAACAATAATTTTTTTTTTTTTATTCGTTATACACAAAGAGATGATCTCTATCTACAATGTTGTGTCTGTGACTTTTTTATCTCACTTAAATGTATACACTTTTTTTTTTTGTTAACTAACAATTGAAAATGTGATTATTTCGTTTTTTACGACATAAATTATACGGAATGCAACACACACTAAAAAAAAAAAAAATAACACAGATAAAATTATATCTTTTGAATGTCGAGTGAAAACATTTTGATCAACGACAAGTCACAATACCAGTGAAATGTGAAAAAGCGTTTTCAAACAAATATTATCGTATGGTATTTCGATTTCGAAACGATCAAAATTCCAAGAAACGGGTTATCACGTATAAAGTTCATTTATTGAATATGTTCAATACCTACCGTTTTTTCTTGAATTTTTAAAAATATTTCAAACACGTATACGTCTAAATTTATGTTGATACGCTATTAAGATGAGAACGTATAATCTGACTCAGAAATATTAGACGAAAAAGAGCTTTCGTAGTTCCAATATTTAAATTCGAGTGATGTAAAGGATACAAAAGATCGTAGAAGGGTTTTTTATAAGAGTTTTTGACGAAGAAGATTTAAAAAAAAATAAAAATGAAAAATTTCAATTTTAGTATAAAATTATAAAGTATTTGGAAAATTTACATTTATGACATTAAAAATACCATTTTTAAGAGTATCAAAATAATATTATAGCATATGCCAATAATTAATTGTATTATTTTTCAGTGTTCTATTGATTTTTAAATTTAGCATTATTTACCGAAGTTAAGTAACGGAATTGTTTAAAAAAAAAACATTTGAATATATTTTTAATATTACGCAATAAGTAAGCAAATAACAACTATATTTATGAAAATACATTATTTTTATGGTTTAATTAATAGACTATCTCAAACAATTGATGGTAAGAAATTTAGCTATGTTAAAAAAGATAAAAAAACCTTAAACTAGCTGTATTTTCATTGATGTTTTACGTTTGTAAATCTATATAATACATTATACAAAACGAATGAAATTAGATAGTGTTAAATTAAATATGATATATGGTAGATTAAACGGCTATACAGTATTCGGTAACTTAAAGTTCAACACTAAGGTGAAAAAAAAATAGGACCACCGAAAGTTCCGAATTAGCGATAAGTGGTATAGTAAAATATATAATTATATTATTGTTTTAAAAAAAGTGTTTGAAAGACGGTTGTAGTCATCTGGTTAATGACAAGCGGCAAGATTGCAAATTCGAGACTGTTGAACATTCAACTGCTGCAAATCGAAGAGACTTTAACTAAGTATTTATGTGTGTTTGTCTCACCAATGGCGACAGTGCACATGGAAGTTAGGTTGTTGACACATGAGCATGTGTTCTATACTTAGAAAAGTCGATTGATTGGCTGGTTTTTCTTTTGGCGTTGCGGTCGTCAAAGGGTGTGCACGGGTGTATGTACGCTCACGCGAGGGTGTGGAATATGCAGGGAAGGGGGCACAATCAATTAACCGAACGGCATAGAAAAATTGCCTTTTTGGGCGAGGCATTCGGCGATACGATGTGCATGCCATTAATCCCGCGCACACGAACGCGAAGACGACAACAACGTCGATGAATAAGGCGGAAAACCATTATCGGAGTTGACTTTTGATTGACGCGCCACGACCGCAACCTGCACTGAGAAATTTAATTTACTTATAGGAATTGATTCCTTTATCGTAGCAATAATAACAATAATAACAATAATACAGTGCAATAGCAGACAAGCCTATATTGTGTGCCGCATAATATAGGTAATACGTGTATAATATAATATGAGAGATACGAAAAAAAAATGAAAAACCGTGGAAAAGACCCGGAAGGTACAAAAATATGAAAGATTTGAGACTGATTTTTTTACTAAGGTTTCTTCGAGTGCTGAATGTTTTCGGATGTTCAAACACTTAAATAAAATAATTGAAAATAAATAAGCGTTCAGGTGTTAGTAACCATTACATTTCGGTTTGATATGATTGTTAATATTGAGTGCCTACTAATTAAATTAACAGCAAAGAAAAATTAAGAGCCATCTGGTATACGAGGTAAACACACTTATACCACAAGGAAGACATTTCACAGATATCATCAACAATCAAAATAACCTAGATTTCCTCTTCTAAAAAAAAAAAAAAATTACCATATTATAGAAAAAAAAAATCAACTTTATTTATCTCGTAAAATAATGCAAAAATGTATTTAAAAATTACAAATAACAATTAATACCAGTAATAAAAATATAAATTTAAACTAAATTTTTATTCTTGTAGAATATTTATTGTACTAGAATAAAATCAGACGAATAGCATTTAAAAGTGAATTAAATACATTGTACCATTCTTGAACCACACTATTTGACTTAGATGTTATTTAGAAATGTATCAATATATACCCAAACTTAAATAGAAAATCTTGAATTAATTATAATTCAAAATAATGATCAAATTTTTCAGTTAATATTACTTCAACATCATCAAAAATAATAATAAATTAATTTTATATCCTAGATAAAATTGCGTAACTCAGTCTTATTTTTCAATCACAAAGTCTTATGGAGAAATAGCTAATCCACTTAATTATAATATTTTGAAATAAAAATTAGGGTCTTCCCAAGTATATTTTTTTGAAAATCTACATTTTTGAACATTTTTCCACGTAGACTGTTTAAAATAAGAATTATATCCTAAACTTTAGATAGGTACCAAGAAATTCTATTTTTAAACAATTTATTCCTTCAATTTCAAAACCTAGCATCATTTATTTGAGTTATAAATCTAATTTAAATGTTTTCAATATCGGTAAAACTCTCTTTAAATATGCCACAAAAATTGATAAATAACTATTGTTTATCATCTATTTCTTTTTTTTTTGATTCTGAGCAAAGAAATGAATATATAAATATTATAATAATGTGTTTTTTTTATTTTTGTGTACATATTGTGTAAAAAATAAATAATTTGGAAAACGATTAGATTTTTAAATTAATAGCGATTTTTGATTGAAAATTAGATCTAGCGTATACAGATTAAAATTAAAAATTATCAGTTTTTTTTAAGTAATCAGAGGAAAAAAATAAGAAAAACGCAAATTTTATTTTCTCATTGAAACTCAAAAAATAATATCCGTTATTATTTGAAACTTTTAAAATATTTATATAATTATTTTCTATTCATTATACATTTTTTAAATATTTAAACTCATTTTGAGCTATTTATAAACATTTCCAATTTTATTTAGATACATTTAGATAAATTAGATTTTTTCTGTATAAACGTCGATCAAAAATTATTCCATGAATAATAACGATAAAGAATTTAGTACAAAACTTTACACGATTTGTTATATCTAAGAATTTTAAGTGAAAATAAATTTAGTGTAAATTATATATTATTTAAACTATGAATAATGATGTTCGTTATTTTGTTATATTTATAGTTCAAAAACAATATTTATGGTGACATAAAAATTTTACATAATAATATGACGCAGTATATTATTTTATATAAATTTATACAATATTTTCAGATAAAATACTCTTGGCAAAAATTAATTTAATCTATTTTACTTACTGTATTACAAATAGTAAAATAAAATACATTATCTAATAGTTATAACAAAGAACATAACATGAAAATGTTACCCATTTGCTAATCTTTTTTGATACGCCTTTTGAATTGTAAAGTTGTGTTGAATAATATGCTGATAACATTTTTTTTAGTCTGTAAAACGTGTAAAATGGTTCATTCCGTGTGAGAAATATCGACAATTTTATTACAATTGTATTATAAGATAAATAAAAAAATTAAATAAATAATTAGAATTTTTACTGTACTGGACACAATTTTTCTTCCCTTATAATAAATAGAAGATATTATTGCTCTGAATAATACGTGTTTAAATGTATAAATGCAATTACTGATTTTTACGAATTTTTTTGAAAAAAAAAATCCAAAATTAAGTCTTTTCTGTAAAATAAAAATATATCAATGATTACAATTTATTTAGCCATTTTTATTTAATTACGTATTATTATTTTATCCATGGTACAAAAATAATGATTAAATTATGTATCAAGAATACAGTTTTTTACTAATTAATTTAATTCAGTCATAGAGTAAAGTTTTAAACTTCAAACAATACAGTATGAATGTCGATATCTGGTCGATGATTATATTCTTTTCAACGTAAAATATAAACTCAGAATTTTTATTTTATTGTTATGCTTGAGTAATTCATTTCAAAATTTCTTTGCATTTTCAAATGTTTTTATTTATTTTCATTTTTTTATTTTAAAATGGTAATCAAAACTTTCATGTATTGAAATAATTTTTATTTTTAATTTAATTTAATACTATATTGAAAAAAATAATTTAAAACACACAACCAGAGCATAGCGAAAGAACTGATCGTTATATATTAAGAAGATAATTATAATTTACTTATATATGTAAAGGGAAAAATCGTTTTGTGTATAATTAAATACAATAATAATTAAGTTATTGTACAGGATATATAACTATAGGTAATTACTAATTATTATCCTAGCATCAGTTATATAATACACAAACACTTTAATACTATAAAGTAGATATTTTTAAACAGAATAAATCACCAATCAATATTAACAATTGCTACACATACGATATTTTTATAATAAAGTTACCATTTTTTACTTTTTTTTAACTTTTTTAAGTTTACCATTGCCAATTTACAAATTTGCATATATTTTATAAGATTTAATAATTAATGCATATTTAATAAATTTATTCCTGTTCTTGATTGTTATTCAAAATTATAAAAATCAAAAACTATTTAGGTTTTGTTTAGATTCTGGTTAGTTTGGACGTTTTGGAAAAACAACCATTTGACTTACCTAATTATTTATATAATATGTATCATGTATAGGTTTTAAATGTTGATTTTTTAATGGTTATGTTACGAATTTGGTGTGAAATTAGATTCAAAAAATATTATTATACTATAATATGTACTGATTTTATCGAGTTGTATGTTTTGATCAATTAATTTATCGAAACTTAATTAACCGACGTAACAATCTACTACGATTTGCCAATATAGCAATACATTCACTGGTTTTGTGATCCAGTTCGTTAGACATCGTTATAGAACTGTTAAAAGTCCTTGCTATAGTTTATTTACATACATTTCGTACAACATTCTTCGGTCGTTTTTAATATTAATAAAAAAATATATTTTTGTTATACAATATAGTTCGATATCGATTTAGTATGTATACGTATATTCTATCAAAATTGTTAAAAAAAAAATCATGTCAGCCCAATTCTTATTTCTTTACTATTAGTGTTCCGTAACGCAGAGTTTTTAAATTTTTAAAAATATCGAATTTCAGACAAATATAGTTTTTTTCATATTTATATATTTTCTAATGCACATATACCGTGGGTGTCGAATAGAGAGCTCCACTCTATTTCCTGCTAAAGACCGCTAGTACACGCATTTTGCTTCAACCATCAAAAATAAGTCGGCCTTAAATCGTTTTCGTTGTATTATTCGATCGGCAAACAATAGAAGGATTCAAAAGACGCATAGTATTTCGACGACGAAACAAGATCCGACGCCTTTTTCCGGCACGATAATATAAAAAAAAAAATACGGAAATTCAATTGTATTAACATTGTGTAGTATATGGCAAGGTTTAAAATGGAACCAAAAATATAAAGTACATATTTCAATAATATGCGAAATAAAATACTGGACTCGGTCGACATTCATCAACATAGTTTATTATTTTATATATATGTCATGGCCATGATGGTTATATTTTTATAATACGCATCGTAGTTAACGTGATATTTATGATAATATCGTACTGTAGGAAACCCGTTTACCGATTGTGGGTAAAAAAAAGAGAGCTAGTTTGAATTAAACAAAAAAAAAAAAAATCAAAATATGTAAAATGTTATGGTGACACAGTCAAAATATAATTTTCAAACAATTATTTTGGTAATTATAAAATACACAGCTTCTTCCAGATGTACGCGTGCCAGTAGATTAAATTAAAATAAAATATTTTATTTTAAATAAAAAATCGATGGAGTCGGTACGAACTTCTCTTTCTAGGACCTCGGTAGTTGTGATACTGGTTAAACAGCTGACTCACGACGTTTTACACGTAAAATAAAATTTTAGTTCAATGACATGGATTATGTTTAATATGACTGTGAACCTGTTTTGAAAACTCTTAGAAAAAATTTAGAAGAATTTATGAACACGCTTTATTTGGAGATTATTAAATGGCCAAACCAATGATCCACGTCTTCTTAAACGACTTAATATCATTTATCTATTAAAAAATCTCATAAATGCGATATGACTTTACAATGTTCTTCTATTTTGCGCAGACCAAATGTGTTGTGCTTTGTCCTACTACCTATGTACATGTTCTTTTTTAGTTTATTATCAATACTATAAATTCAAAGTGGTTTGAGGGTTGTTATGTAATAAAATATTAAATAAACGATTGGCCGTAGATAGTTTTTATATCTGATTTTTTAATTTTTTGCTATTCTTACCCTCACATGATTATATAGCCTGTACCTATACGCATAATATGCTCATATTTTAATCGTTAAATGCAAATATACACACACACACACACACACACATCGAACAGCAACATAACAATAACAGAAATAATAATTATGTTGTAACTACGACCAAACTACAACGACTATTATAATTGTATTACAATATACTACCAGTGTATAATATAGCTGTGACGAACCGTCTCTCCGACTGTCACGGGTCACGTCTGTATTGTACCTCTTTCTCACTCACTCCTACCTCTCCCTGCACTGTTTAGTTCACTAGGCCGGAACGAAAATTAATTTCAAAATACGGTTTAATCAAAACTTCTACTTCAATTAATCATAAAACACGCGTACACACTATATTATATTCATTGTTCATAAAAAAAAAATAATAATAATAATAATAATAAAATAACTAAAAACAAATACGCCACTGACGCACTGTTACTTTTATGTTAAAATATTATACAAGGTGTCCTGTGCTTTAGTTTATTTTCGTGCATTAGACACCGACCCTTTCACGTGGATTTTAAATGCGAGTATAACTGTTTCCGTGTTCATTTGAAACAACATATTTGTGATTCGACTCAGCTGAGTTCGGGTAAACTTTAAAATATCAAGAATTTTAACAACTTATATGGATTCATCATAGCACGCAGTTGTTATGTCCCATAGTACCTATATGATATTTCCAAAAAATAAAATATAAAAGTAATCGACACGGATGGACAGGGTGAAATATCCTACATACTATATAGTACTTGTGTACACGTGTTTACGAATGCGTAATTTTCTGGCTTTTACGACTTTAATCGAGTACACACGCGTGCATATTTAAATTAGGAATTCCCCAACCCTTATTGGTTTAAAACAGTGCTATGGTTTTACAATATTATATATATTATTATAAATAATATCGTGTTTGTCACGACACGCCACCTGTTTTGGTTTATTATGAATTAACAATGACTAGTAATAATAAAAATAAAAATAAATAACCCATTGTATTCTGAAAAGAAAAGTTCAAACTAGGGGCGGTTTGATATAATATATGCGCATAGTACTTTAAAATGTTATTTTACAATTATTATTATTGTGCATTCGTTTATGGTCGTAAAGAGTATAATAATATGTCCATATTATTTTATTAAAAGAGTTTCATTACTGTGTATTACGAGTGTATGTAGTACGCATGAGGATAATTAATGGAGAACGAGAGACTAGCCACACTGTGACTATGGATGTAATCCAAACTATCTGAAACATTGTAGAGGAATGCTTACAAAATACATGAATATGTCATAAATGATGGACTACGAGAGGGTGATGAAGAGCAGTAGATTGTCTGAAGTGCAATATCGATATTTGACTTTAGATATAGAATATAGATTCATTATTTTATGATTTATCATAAAATGATTTATTATATTTTTAATTTATTTCTGTTTAGTTCTTCTACAATTTCAAATTATGTGTTTATTATTTACCCATTCCCTCAATAAAAAAATAAAATTGTCTGTCTTTTTATCTGCTGTTATCATAAGTCGTGGAAATATATGAAAAGTACTTCAATCGGAAAGCTTTATCAGCCAGATACGCCTTCACAGTGTTGTTCGTATGTATCACCATAATATTATGATCTGCCGAATAACGTTTAGTGTAGTTGAAAATGACTAAAATGCGTTCGTTAGTTGAATCTGGTTCGATTTTAATACGAAATATTCTGCGTCAGTGTACAAATATTATTAATAACATAATTTTATTAAAGTAAATGTCGGTTATTTCTGAAAAAAAGATTATTCATACAATAACGTATTATAATAATATGGTGGCAACGAATACTTCCAAATGCTAATCGATTTGAGGAATGATTTTTAAAATCGTAAGTCTTGAACCACAACTCTAGCACTACATCATTTATTTGTTTGGAATGTTGTTGCGGATTACATGTTTGTACAAATTTTGCCTTGGAAATCAGAATCGAATTTAATTATTCAAACGAACGCGTGTAATGCTAGTAGTCGTTGAATGTTCACAAGAACGTGTATGGTTACCCAACGATCGTAATGTACTCTTTTATTCCTAGTCCTATAAGATATGTAAAGGATACACACTAAATTATATATTAAAAAGAAATGAACAATGCACACGCATCTAGATAATTCTTAGTAGCTGTTATTATATATAATTATATGATAAATATTATATTAATTTACTCTTTGGAATCCTTGATATGTATACGAATACCTTTATATTATTTATATTTTAAATAAAATCAAAAAATGTTGCTCAAAACATTATAATATTATACTGTAAATTATTTATTAATACATTTAAAATAATAACTGATATTTATATGAAGATATATTATTTATAAACGAATATATTAGTATTTTTAGGAACAAATTCAAAATATTTTGACAATAATTTCACATAAAGGATATTTTTTATTTATTTTAAACTTAAAATTGATCTCATTTTAATCAGTTACCAATATTTTCACTGAAATATCATGTAGTTCTTTATTGAAAATTATTTTAACTTGTAAAATTGTAATAATATTTTTTCTATTTTTACTCTATTTACATTTATGTGCCTTCTAAAAATTAGCATTAATTACTCACAAGGCTTCTTTTGCTGACACGTTATATTATTACATTTTAATTAGGAAATTACAATTCACGATATTCGATTGTATTTTGTGTAATTTAAGTCTACTATGTATGACACAATCAATGTACGCTTTTAACCTAAGCTACGTTTTTCTTTTACAAAAGGTTTAAAAAGTTTACCTTTCAGCTGCTTGAAGTCCAATTGAAAACCTAAACTTTACGATGTCAATATACGTTTCAGTAAAAAAGTAACTCAATAGCTATCATTAATCAGTGACGAAGGTTTGTAGATATATCTACTATTCTACCATTTCCACACAATAAAATGCACTATATAATATGCAAATGGCCACAATCGTATATATTATTATGTAGGTATCACGACATTTATTTTAAGCATCACAATTTTAATATAAATATAACCCAAATATTTATTTTAAATATTTTGATTTAGTTAATTTTGAAAATTTAACTAATATCATCACAAATGCATCACCATTAAATTGTATAATGCTAGAAAATAATTTTAAAAAATACAAATTTTCTTCGTTATCACGCGTATAATTCATAGTTAAAAATATATTGAATATAATATCGAGAGCTTAATGGGGTGGTGGTTTAATGACTCTACAACTCCCTACTAAAAAAATATGCAATGCCATTATTATGAATTTCCAGCCAAATATTATTATGCGTGTATTATGATTTTCTTTGAGTAAAAATTCCTACAAAAAAATGGTGCGTTTTATCAAACAAAAATAGTAAATGTCACAATAATAATAATAATAATAATAATAATAATAATATTATACTATAATGGTTTATCGATTTTTCATAATTATTACACTTATCGTCGTCGTTTCGTATGTACTCGTATTATTATCGTTCACTACTCATCCCAAGAAAAAACTGAAACATAAAACGTAGGTAGATTCACCTATTAAAGTTAATAGAGGTTATACGTTCTCGGAATTCAACACATTTCTCCGAAACTACGATGGAAAGGTCGTGGGGTGAGCGGTAGAGCTAGGTAAAGCATACGTTTGTCTCTCCCTCGCAAATACTACCTACGTGAATCGTGTGGTGTACTATTATACGCAATAATTACACGCGACCATGTCAATATATAATATTATGTGCATTACGAATTATTGTCGCGTGTGTTAACGTAATATTATAAAACTATTGTATCGGTAAAACGGCAGTCGTCTGCGTTCGAGTTTAATCGTCGAACCGAAAAACACATTTAATACATAAAAATAATAATGTATAACGACATAATATTCGCGATTTATATTTTTAAGAGCATTTGCCGTTATGATTTATTATGATATTATGTTTTTTTGGGACAGCTCAACCATCCAAACACCATTTTCTGATAAAAACGGTATTAACAAAACGATTTGATTTGTCTAACTCCCGTGGTACATTGCATTTTTTATTGAAAAATATCAAAGATTGTTTTTATTAATTCACCAAAAACATTATTTGAGTTCTAAAATACCGTATTGTTACAGATTAAAATTGAAATTGATCCAAGTTTGGGAGAAATAGCACAAAAAATATATGTTTTCATATAATAATGTAAAAATATGTACCTACATAAGACACTTTGTTATTGTTAATAATAATTATCGTTATTAATATTCATAAATACCAAAGCGCGTTAAAGTATGAATTACCTATGTAACAAATTGAAGTAGTCAAGTGAATAAACCAGTGACAGTTTATTGTGAAAACCTTCAAAATTTGAAACACGTTTGAGGTTTAAATTTAAAACAAAATAATTAATCGTTTTATATTTTGTTTTTTTTTTTTTTTACTTAACGCTTTTTAACTATTTTTAAAATATAATTGTTAATACAAAATTAATATTCATGATTTTTTTTTTTAAAGTATTTTTTACATAATATACTGAAAATAATTTGTGAAAGTACAAGCAATTATTTTTGCAAGAAAATTCGCCGTTAAACTGCATCTAAATGTACCAATAATGTCTTATAAAATAATAAAATATAACGCTCAACGTTGTCATACTTACGTCTGTTTATATATTAAATAATGATATATTTTATTAATACTTTGGAGTTTATAATACCTACCTATTAATAAATAAAATATTAAAATTTTTTATCGATTTTTTTCTTTGTGTAGATTAAATGATAAAATTAATAATTATAAAAATTGTATACTAAATATACTATAAACTATTCAACTATTGATTTACAACCGTTTTCAATAGGTCTTTAAATATTATCATTCAGACGAGTCTGCTCCTTTTTATCGTAATGTATATAGTAATAATAACAATAACGGTGTGGTAGAAAAAAATTAAATCCAATTATTGATAACGTTCTATTGGTCCCCTGTTCAGACGACACCTAAGTCTGTCATGGTTTTCCTCGGCGGGTCACGTACGCAAGAATTCGTCATGACCTCGTTACGTGACTTTATATATGTATACACTTAAATATATTCAATATGGCTATAAATATGATGGTAATAATAATAATAATAATAATAATAATAATAATAGCTAATAATATATGCGTAAAAATGTTCTTTTTTTTCATTTTTTCTTTACGAATGCATAAAAATATTTATCAATATTTACTCACGTACCCTATTTGCGTATATTATATATAGGTAGTGCATAACCAATAATATAATGATATCGCATACATAGAGTGATTTTTTTACTTCATGGTTTTACCATAAATAATTAGTGTTTTATAAAAAAAAAAAATTAAACGGTTTTGTAAAATCACAATATGGTAAAAACAAATCAAATGTAAGTTTTAGACAAGTAAAATATTATAGGAGCAAAAACATATTTTGCTTTACTATGTTCTCACAACGCTCATCAAAACTTTATACACTCAAATAAATATAGTTAATGAAGTATTGAATCAATATGCAATAGGTGAAAATATCTGGAAAAATGTTTTGCTGTAGAATACGAATTACTATATTTGAGTAGGGTACAAAAAATAAACAACCAAAACGATAAAAAAGCACCTACAAAATTGTATGGAATATTTCTACCTCTTAAATGTACATAGATATCTATAGTATTATAACATTTAAAGGAAGTACTTGAAATAATATTATAAGAAGGACGTTTTTGCGTTAAAAAAAGAATCATTTCGTACAAGGACAACCATTATTTACTTATTTTATTTTAATGCATAAATATATATAACTATTTTTTTTATAATATTCTTAAAATATATCAATATATAGGAGAGTAGTACCCAGGGCTGTGATAACTGTAAATACGTTCGTTACGACATAAATTTATATGTGAGCATCAATGTTTAGATTTAGCATAGATATAATATTATTGTTAAGCACTGTTCGAAAGCAAACTTTCTGTATAAACTTTTCCAACTTTTATACCTCAGTAACTATAGTAAATTAAAATTAAAATTTGAGCGATTAATAATTTTGGAAAGTATATTGTCATGGGGATATAATATTATATAGTCTAATATATAATATTTCCGTTGACCTGCAATAAATTATTTTTTGTAACTTGAGGCTGAAATAAACCATATATACAATAATAATATTCGAAGTATCATTTTATTACAATTCAAATAAAATCATTTCAATACTATGACGACCTGGTTTCCGTTTTCGTTAGGCATTTCGAATTGTAATCGATAATAAGAAATAACATTATTGTTATATTATATATATCACAAACGATACTTACGTAGCAACGTACCACAATAATAAGGTTTGTACTTGGTGCTCAAAATATAAAAGTTCACGCCTACTTGTGTACCAATTCAGTTGTTAAAACGAAAATTTTAATAAAATCAACAGACTCGTTAAATTGACATACAGTTTGCTATTAACTGATCTGTTTTCGTACTACATTAGGTTAGGATTCGTTCAATAAAATTTAACGATCGTAATTAAGTCTGCTAATTCGAGTCGTCAAGTAGATTTTCATCTACTCTGACATATTATGCTCGTTAAACGAATCGATTTTTTTTTTTTTTTTTAATCTCCAATCGAAATTTCACCTATGCTCGGTTGTTTTTCAACGGGTCTGCAAAAGCAAAATTTTCGTTTTCGTTTGTGAATATCGAGAACAATAATTGTGTTGCGATTTGCGATAGAAACGAATGGTACGCTCGGTCGCGGTTTGCTGTGTAGACGGAAGTTTTGGTTTTATACGAACGGACAGGGGGTCGTAAATAAATTGAAAAAACTCGATTTGGGCGGGGTAACGCACTCGGAAACTCGGTGTCCACACCGCAACATGCACGAGGCTTGTCGCCGCCCAAAAACCACTCTGGAAATCGCCATCCACACACCGTCGCGTCGCATAATATCCGTCCGTATCGGAAACGCGATAATTCGCGTGGACGCGCGAGAGAGATCAAAGACAGCAACAGCCACGGCGACGTATAATATAATACGCGCTGGAACGGCGCCAGTCCGACATAACAAATGTGTGCGGGCGCGAGACGGGAAAAACAACCACCGCCCACCGTCGACGAAGCCACCGCCGCCTCACCGTCGTCTATAGTAAGTTTTATATTTTTTTTTCCTCCTTTTTCGCGTCCCGTCCGCATATACGCCGTATGAATAAGTGTGTGTATATATATACATATATATGCACTCGAAGAGAGAAAAAATATAAAACTTATATACGCGTAGATATATACAATATATATATATATATATGTACGTATATATACATATATAATCGCCAAAGAAACTGGGCGAGACGTCGCGTAGTTTAGTCGTCGGCGACGGAGGAAAAAGAAAGCCGATGCCATATATATATGATATGCGTTTGTATGTGTGTGTGTGTGTGTGTGTGTGTGTGTGTGTGTACTTTTAAAAGCCGCGCACAACTGGCGTTTTTCTTTTATTCAAATAAACAACTCGCTATTATATGTATATATATATACCAATCCGAATACACGAGAAGAGAAGAGAATAATATATGTTGGTGTGTGTGTATGCGGGCGCGCGTTTATATTCTTTCCTTATATTTAGGTATATACATACGGAGTATAGTGGAAATACTTGGTGTGTATGGGTTTCACCCCTCTTCCTCTCACCACTGCTATTTATATGCCCGACGAGTTCGATTTCCTCACCACTACAATGCACCCCCTCGAAAACTTTGAACTTTTTTTTTTCTTTCAGTGTTGTTTATACAATTTGTGCCGGTCTGCGCTCGCGACAACACACAATGGTGTGAAAATTAAAACTACGATCACTCTCCAAAAACACTTATATATTATATCATGCATATATATATATATATATGAACGCAGTGCGTCCATCACAATATTAGACGAACATAATAATATATAAACTGCAGACTGACTTCCAAGGAGACGCATAGACGGATGTCTGGCACGCAGTATTGATATGATATTATATATCATTATAACCTCATACGACGATAATCTGATATGTAAAATGTCTTGCTCTTGGCCTGCCGTCGCATTCAGTTATCGATGATCGCCGCCGACACTGTCGTAGTATGGGGATGGGGCTGTAGAAGATCAAGAAACTCGGCAAAACCGACAGCGATACCTATATATGTAAATAATTTATACATTAGACAGAGGATAATCTTAGCGTTGATGGACGTTTCGTATTGCGATTTATAAACTGAAAATGAAAGTCGACCGTTATTTTAACGTTTCGACGAAGTTTTGCGATATTATTGGTTATTTGGCAATCATAGTAACTCATAGTAACGTATTAGGTGTAGTACCTGCCGAAAGAAAATAAGTATATAAAATTAATTTTTTATATTTTAATATTATATTTTTGTTAGAAATACAAATTCACAAATTCCTTATGGACCTACAAAACCAAATTTTGGGGCTCAGTAAGCCTCCTCTACCAAATATAAAGCGTATCAAAAACTTCCAATCAAGATGTCTCCGTCAAATCATTTAATATCCAAACAATCGATCCACAATGATATTTATTTTTTCTTCATCCGAAAATTGACTAACATTCATTATAAAAGATCTCATTCACGAATACCAACATTATAAATTATCTTTTAACTAACCCACAATCAACGTGACACCTATCCGTACAGAATTTGTACTTTTTATTAACTACTTTAAATATTGTTTAATAAAAAATTAATTTAAAGAAAATACAAAATATTGTAAAGCTTAGTCAAATTGATCACAACTTTGCAATATTAAAATATTATACACATTTGTTCCTTCAAACACATGTCCTTATCTATATCTATTAATATGATTCGTGCCCGCAGAATATAAACTACAACAGCTGATAATTTAATCTCAGAGTACATGTTTTCAATTAAACTAATCTATATAATTCTATATTTCGAGTGTTCTTTGATAACTGAATCACCCTATATAAGGCGAAAAGTAAGTTTAACTACAAAAACTTCACCAGATGCGTGCAGATGATCCCGGTCGTTAAATAATATATAATATGATGACGATCAATGGCAAAATGGATCATATAATATTTTGAAACTACTCAGGAAAATTATTATTATAAAGATCCCATGCACTATAAACTTTATATGGGTTTCAGTTTGCTAAATTTCTTTATAGTAGCTTTTCATTTAATAACGCAATATGGCCATCTCTCAGTTTTAGTG
Source organism: Melanaphis sacchari (assembly GCF_002803265.2). Lineage (NCBI taxonomy): Eukaryota > Metazoa > Arthropoda > Insecta > Hemiptera > Aphididae > Melanaphis > Melanaphis sacchari. The sequence continues at coordinate 1,454,600 of NW_020271537.1, read as the reverse complement.
GTAACACGTGTTTAGCGGTTTTCGTACCTATATAATATAATATGATGTATTATATCAATGTCACAAAAAATGTATAAACACAAAACAAAAAAGCCAGTTTATAACGTATTTTCGTAGTTATTTTCGTATAATATAGACGCTGTCCAAAATCGTTTGTCGAAAATCATGGTTTTTATTATTCGTTCGAACGTAAAATAAATATAACATAATATCGTTTGAAGAACGATAAATAAGGTTTTCGCAGACCTTCAATAAAATGGAGTGAGATCTCAAAAACGACATATTATTTTCCGAACACCACCAAAAACTACCATATTTTGTAAATATACCTATAACGCGCAGACATTTGTATTTTTTTTTTATTTTCTAGAAAGTTCACACGTAAATAGATATTGTGGCGGTGAAAAAATATTGCGATATAACTATACTAGCCACCTAACGAAAATAATTGAAACTTCAATTGATACAAATTGAAAAATTCCAAGATAGAATAAATATTATACCTTTACAGTATTGTAGTGTGTGCCATTAAAAAATGTATCAATAACTAAAAAATAAATAATATTTATAAACCCAACTATTAATACATTCAAATTCAAAATAATTATTAAGGATTCATTTTATTAAAATGATTTTTATGTTAATTAAGGTAATTTTAAATTTAAATTTATCATCTCATCTATTAATTATATTAATTCTATTTATATTAAATTTGAAAAATTCAAAAATTTGATTAATTAAATTTTACTATCAGTCATATTAGTAGCTCCATGTTTTGTAAGAAAATAAGATTTTTATGTGGATTAGTTATTTTTTTAATTAAATACTACTTATTAGACTTTAAGTTTTGTTTTTCTTCTGGAAAATTTACGCATAAATGGAAATTATGGTAAAAAACAACATTATGATACAAATATACTCAAATAAAAATTATTGATAATTAAAAATATTTGGGTGAATAATTAATATTAGTTTTATTCTTAGGTGATTTTATTGAAATGACGACTATGCGTTATTGGAACGCGAAATAAAGATAAGACAGCCGTTGTCTGCGTGCTGGTGACTGATTAGTGAGTTTTCATGTTATATAACACTAATTATAATTACCAGTTTTTTATGGGTTAGGTTTTGCATGCAACCCCTTTGAAACTAGGGTGTGTTTGGATTATATTTCCACATACAGCGATATTCAAAAACGTAGAACCCGAATAATGTTGAACAGAGGAATACATTTAAAGTTTTAAAACATAAGATATTGCGTGTAAGCCAACCACATACCAAACATTTTAAGGTTATACATTTTACAAATAAGATTATTTTAACGTCTATAATTGACTGAATAAGATTAATGTCAACCGAGAATAGTTAAACATGTATAAAACGTATTGTAATTAGTGATGGCTTTTTTCATTTTTAAATCGGAATTTTAAATTAAAAAAATAAATATTATTTATTATAATGGTTGTATATTTATTTGGTATCAGTCATTATCACTGCACGCCAATTTTAGTCACTGCACTTTCAAAGTATAAACTGCAATGTGAGTAAATACCCTAAAGTCAATTCTGTTATAGTTTTTATAATATTTGTTTTTGTTTTTATTTACGTCAGCCGATCAATATTTTATCTTCCGACCCCAATTATAACAGCCGCAATGACGAATTAACCGCCGCACTAATCTGTCCCTCAAAATCATGTGGCGTTGTTTACTTGTTTCAATTCAACCACTTGTGTAGACTATCTCATATTATTATTTTAGCATCAATATCGTTAAAATCTGTATTAAATTTGTGGATTGCGTACATAATAATAACACCTACTGTATGCATAGAAATGTTCATACATTAATACGAAACACGCGCACGCTTTCACGGACATTATTCCCTGGAGGGTGTTTCGAGTTTCGTTGAATTTAAATAATATCGTGAAAATACTCAGCGGACACGTAAATACGATGCATGGTACACGTTGTAATTGAACCCACGCAGACTGTGTAATGCGCAACAGGCGCGGATAGAAACATTGTTTACCATATTTTTAATTTCGTCCGACAGCGAAGGAACGTCATTGAAATTTACATAATATTATGTTTTTGTTAATTAAAATTTCATTGCGAGTTTAATTAAAACTTGTAAATATTCACATATTCAACAACCACGTGAAAGATGTACAGTTGCAGGTACCCACTCGTAAACACTTTGTATATTATAATCTACGTTTGAATCTAAATGTGTACACGTGGAAAACGGCGTATAGGTATATAGATTCCATGGTCGCTATGGTAATACGTATAATCATATCCGAACGAATGTGCATAACAATTTTAGGCCGTATCATAACTAATATTGTAATGATGTACAATAGTCAACAGTGTAATTTCAAATTTGTACTATATTTTGTAAATATACATATACATCGGGGCATCGGGCTTAAAACAAATTTGTAAATTAAATAGTTTCCACAGTTGATTCACGTCCCATTGCAATAGATACATATATTTTCAAAACTATACCTTTTTAAAAAGCTTATAAATATTTGTACATAATTTTTATAAAAATGTTCATTAAGTCTTAATTATTACGGAGAGGAGGTTACTATTTTATTGCCTTTGTTCATTTTTTTCTTGGGATATTTCAATAAGCTTTTGAGCGTAAACATTTGGCTTTGCCGAAAGTTAATATTTGAAAATTATAGGAGGGGGACATTGCAATAAATATCATTTTTAGGTTTTGAAATATAAATTTCTAATTGTTCATTCGAGTACGCATATAGAATAATGAAAGTAAAAAAAAATATATAAAAACACCCGTCAAAGAGAAAAATCTATTTTCCACAACGAAAATTAAATTAATATTCAGTATGTTTGACTATCGTTAATAATATTACATACAACTCGAATGATCAATGGTATATGTTTCATGAAAACAATCATTTTTCAATACCCTTTGGTCTTATACGAGTAATATAAAGTGTTCATGTGAAAATTCAGATATTTTGGTCACTGAGTTTCTGCGGTATTTCTATTTACAATCGCTGATGTATGATTTTTTTTTTTTAACAACCACAACGCAATTACCAATAAATTAACACATAAAGAAATCGTATACAGAGCTCGTCAAATTACGTACGTATTTTCTAATTCGTCCGTAAGGGACCTAAATTTCACAGTGGTCCAATCCAAACCAAAACGGAACCTCTCCTCGACATTAACTGAATCATAAATCGAAAAAAAAATTGATAATCTCATTTTCGTATCTCCAAATCTTTCCAATAAAATTGATGTTGAATTCGTCGAAGTTATTGAAACCGAAAATATCGTAACAAATCACAAACTACGCCGATTCAAACGTGTATACCGATCAGTCCAAAACCAAACCGCTATAACTATGTTTGTTTGATGGATATTAGATTATTTCACAAAAAACATAATACTTTGTCATCCGATAATTATATTTTTAAACAATTATTAATTATTTTATATCGATGTATTACAGACGAAAACACTAAAAACAAATTGTGTACCAGAATATATAAGACCGTGTTAATCGTAATTTTATCGTCGATATGTATAAGTATGGTTACAATAATATTTAGGACTAGGTATTAGAGTTCGTTATTCTTACAACATGATACAATATTATAATGTATCTACTTAAAATTCATGTTGTATAGATACTACAAAATCTATTCGCAAAAAGAATATACTTAGAGTTCGCAAGTACCTAGTTTCGTTAATGGCAGTTATAAGTTTATTGTCGTCTTCTGCCGAAACAATAATTTATTACTGTCCAGACACAATAGTTATTGTAGAAAAAAAATAATACTGCACCAGGAAAGATAATATTTTAATACGTTTAACGAGTGATTTAAACAGCAACGCGGAACATAGCTTATGTTTTAATGTATATGATATTAATATAATGTATACAGTGTTTGTTGGTCGGTGGCCACCGCACCGTTCTCAAACGACAAATAAGCCGAACCGCGTGAATATTTAATCCACGGCGGCATGGACAAAAAGAGGGTTAATCCCTCAGACTTGGGAAAATCCACTCACTTATCTGACCCGGATATATGCATACGCTTGGTCGTACGATACCCGGAAAGCTTACGGAAGTGGTCGGCGGATCAACGGGATTTGATAAATTAAATTTGTTTTTTTTTTTTTTTTGCTTGCAATGGTCATTAAGGCGACGAGCAATTTGATATCGTCCAAGGAAGTAGATCTAAAACGTTCGTTTTCGTCATCCATCTAACAGCTGATGTTCCTCCCAGGAATTCGTTCATAAAAAAAAAAAAACACATATCAATCATAAATTAAATATTTTATCATACATTTTATAGCAATGCCACAGACTTCAGACAATTATTTTTGACAAAGAATTGACCTATATATTTATACATTTATAACAAATAGTTATGAACCTATTAAAAAAGATTAAAAAAAAAAAACACAAATACAAAATAATAATTACAAACACAAAAATTAATTAATTAAATTATATTCATCAAAACAATATTTCTATTTTATTTTTCATTATAATTCATAAAATTCAGTATAAATTTAAAATGTTGATGGTTTTATTATTTTTAAATTTAGTTCAAAACATTATAATAAACTCTGTATTAATTATATTTTATAGATATTAAAAAATAATATGAGTGGAGTTCAATAGCTGGGATATTTCATAAAATATTTGTCCAATATTCCACTAACTAAACTTTAAGTACTCGTCATTAATATTATTAAGTTATCCGTTTTTTATCCGAGAAAATAATTAGAAAAGTATTTCTGTTTTAGAATATAAAATTAGAAATTCATATAGTTATTGAATACTATTAAAAACTTCAAAAAAATAAGAGAAATATCGTTAATATCGTTAATTTATAATAAAAAAAATCGTAAAAAAAACACATATTTTTGAAATTGTAAATAAAATAATAATATTCAAGAAAATGAGTGCTTACCTCTAAATGAATTGCCTGGTATACTATTATTACAGTTGTAAGCATTTTTAAGCAATGCAAAAGTCGATTTATGTAAATATTTAAGTTATAATTTTTGAGAAAATATTTATAAAATAATATGAACTGTCTAACAAAAAAATGTATATTTATAAAAATAAAATGTATTTATTTATCAAAAAAATACATTTATGTTTTTTTAATAAATTTTAATTGGATATTTAAATTGCATTTTAAATTATCTTCATTGTTTTCTTCCTGGAAGAACAATTGATACCACGTACATTTTGAGACTTTCAAACTTAAATGTACGCCACCAGTTTGGATTAAAAAATAATTTGCTGTTGGAGCTTTCAATATGGCCACCAAGAATAATAGAGCATATAGTATAAAATATAAGCCAGTTGGTATAAATTCAAAATCCTATGATGTGTTTTCATTTTTATTAAAAAAAATACTCTAATTGTTCTTATAATTTGTAAATAAAAACTTTTAACTAGAACTTAATCAAATCCATTTTTTATTACTATTCCAGAATTTCCTTGAACTTTATTTAATTAGTTTGCTCTGTTTTTTATTATTGCAAGACCTATAATTACTATTAAATTTGTTGTTTTTAATTTGTGTATAATTTATATATATATAACAAAACAAAAAAAAAAATTGCCGAAATACATTTTAAATTATGTTTTAACTCGTTATTTTGTATAGAAATATCAATAGCTTTCGGGATAGCCATAACAGTATCTAAATCTAGATAAAAAATAACGTGTTTAAGTTTCGCGAAATTTTTAAAATAATTCTCAACTACTTCTAACCAAGTTATTTCCATTGAAAAAATATAAGCTAAGTCTGAAGCCACAAGTTTGAGTTTTAAGTCTAGTTTTACTCTAATGAAATTAACTGTATTTTTATTGTTTTGGTTAAACAATGAAATCAGTATACTAATGCGCTATAGAAAATAAATGTAAAATTTTTGGATACGATTTTGTACGAACTATTTCAGTATAATAGATGCAACTATGTCAGTATATAATAAGTTAATGTAAGCAAGGGGAAAGTAGATAATCATTCTGTGTATTGGGTACCTTTACTTTATAATATTATATTAATTTTTTAGAAATTATTGTTTTGCAATTAGTAATACACAATGTTGTATTCATTTTTTTCCGATAAATTTGCATTTTAAAATACCAATATGTTTGTATAAAATATATAGATATATGTTTAAAAGTTTGGATTAACTAACAATAACTTTTTTAAATTACTACCTCTACGAGAGACCTTAGATTGCATTTTCAATTTTTTATTATGTTAGTGAAAATATTGAACATTCCAAATGTCCTTAAACAAATAAAAAAGAGTCAACATATTTTTTAATGTAGTTTTTGAGTAGGTAATTTACACCAAAAGAACGTGTTTTGAATGTTTGAGAAAAATTATTTCTGTTTGTCTCAATTTTTATTTTGTTGTTCTGTATTGGTCTAAAAATTTTGATAATTTTCAACCATTGTCACTCACAACGCCAAAAAAAAAAAACTCTCAAAGTAAAAAACTTAACCATTTTTTTTTTTTTACTATAATTCATGTACACATACGTACACATAATACATCATTACATAAATTGCTCCGCTCAGAATCTAAAATACGAAATATGTATGTTTAGGGAGTTAGATAACTTACTCACATTCGAATAAAATCGAGAATTCTAGATTCAATTAAATTATGTGTTTACTTAAAATGTATGCCTTAATTATTATTATTGTACTTTATCTCGCTTATAGCTTATATGAACGAGTTTCTAGGCTTGCCAGAGCAGTCGAGGATTCGCAATGGTTAGGTCGACAGGGCGGCTGGCGAATAACGCGGATCATCGAATGTTTAATAACAACAATAATAATACGATTACGTTTATTATTATCATTATAATTTATAACAATGATAATAGCCGTGGCGTAACATACAATAATCGCATGGTAATTCATACATTTTCAGAAGACGTAAAACCACGGCTATTTTATGTATAACAGCGTACGACGACGACGACGACGACGACGACGACGACGATGTACATTTGATCCCTGGGCCATAAACCACGAGAAATTTCGCAGAGATTAAGCGAACCGACGGGCGACGGCAGTATACACTATTTATTCAACTTGTATATAATAACGACATTATAGCCTACCCCCCCCCCCCCCACTTGCTAAAGTCCGGCTCTCGAACGTTCGCCATTGTTATGGATATATTGTTATTATGACTATTATTATGACACCGTCGCCATTGCCGTTTGGCGCACTTGTCCGCTAAGCCGTGTCCCGAGGCTAGGAGTTATAAACGGTTAGCTCACCGGGTTTTAAAACGAAAATAATTCTCGGTCAAAAACTGCAGTTGTATGAAAATGTTGAAAGTCTAAATTCCGTCTGCGAGCATATTTTTAGTACGCTTCCTTGTTGAGTTATATTATACTAATATCATCAGGCTCAAATACATGAAATAACGATATTCGAGTAGAAAAAAAATTTTGTTTTTTTTTTTTTTAATTTAAACGAATTAAAATAAGTATTTAATAGTACAATTCAAGTGTATTGAATAATAATACGATATTATATGTGGCTTGGCGTGGCGCGTTGGCTGCTACCAGTCGCGGAATGCGACTGAGAGTAAGTAACGACCACAGCTACTAGCTCCCGGATGGGTGACCATCCGGGTTCATAGTGGTTAAAAACCTTGCCACATATACACGTGTTTGCTATCAACCGTAACAATCGTAAAACAAAAAAAAAAAATCTACCGTTACCAACCTTACCCCTACCACAGTTCATAACCTTTACAACAGCTAATGGCCCTAGTCGCCGGGCTATAAGTACAATAAAAAAAAAAAAAAAAATATGATATTATATTAAAGAACAATATACTAGGTAGTGTTCACTACTTGATAGTATATTTTATTGACAGAAGTTATGATTACTATTGAATCTTCATTAAAACCATTGTAAATACAGAAATCAATTTCTATGCTTTTATAAAAATTCACATTTAGGATACTTGTTCAATGAGTTATTTGTCGAGAATAGCACGTACAAATAATATATATATATATAAATGTATCGACTTATCTTTAATTATAGAATTTCATAATTTGAATTTTTTTTTATGTTATTGTACCTATATAATGCATGAAATGCAATAATTTATCTAATTTTTGGTTATAATTGTCTGAATTTTCTAATTAAACGTGGAAAAATCATTGAAATGTATTGTAATAACGACAAAATTATATTTATATTTAATATTTGAAAAGATCTCTTACTTTTTAGCATTTGAGCGATGCGATAAATGTATTGATTTTACAATGATATGTGTTTTATGTTATTTTTTATTTTGTGGACAAATCGAGGAGTTGTTTTTAGTATTAAATAAGATCTTGATAGTACTTTGGAGGATTAAAAGTAAAATGTCTTAGTAATTTTTAAAATAATCATAAAAAATAAAGAAAACAATTAAGGAAATATGAAAATTGTATGCAAAACCAGTATTTAATAAATTTGGTTTTATTTTATGTTAAAATTCAAATGCAAATAAATCATAAATAGGTATCTGAAAAGTTCACCAAAAGTTTATAATATCGATAATGCTTAAACATGATAACATTTTAAAAATATGTTGGATCCTTATGATCTAATCTAATCAATATCTCAAAAATTTATAGATTATTATAATTTTATAATTAGAAATTTATACATATTTTATATATAATATATGTATCTAGAATTTAAAAATGTAATACGACATTGCCCATTTATTTTCTAACTATTACAAAAATAAAAATTTGACAGAAAGTCATAAATAATGTTTTATCAACTTAACACTAGGTAACACTAAATACTCACATGTATAATAATTATTTCTAGTCAAATGGTTTTTGTTGAAATTTAAAAATGAATATTAATAAATACTAAGAATTTTATCAAATATTTATGTAGAATTTTCTATATATAGTAAATTTTCTAGTTATGTTAAAATATACTTACTGATATAAGCTGATGGACGTCCCTGCTCAGAATCGTTTTTATACACGAATATATACCATTTAATTCGAATTTAACACGTTCATTACAGTGACCTACTTGTATCCACCTAATGTACTGCATAGTGGACCCACTTGTGCATATTTTTTAATTATTATTAAAAAATGTTTTTATTTTTGAACATCTGTGAAGAGGTAGAAATATTAAAAATTCTTTAGAGAAAGGTGAAGAGGCCTCTTAACCTAAGGATGATTTTAGTAGTGTATATTTTGAGAAGGGTTGTTAATATTTGTGGTGACTATGAACCCAATAAGTCCTCCTAATTACATATATTACATGTCACAAATGTATACATACCTTTTAATATGAATGACCATATTATATCTGAAAATACTCTTCTGAAGTGTTATGTTTTTTGTAAATTGCAACGACCTATAGTCGGATAGAGGGTCGCTGTCATATTTATTATTTATATTTATGTATAGCCACAGGTCATTTTTTAAAACTATACTGTTATCATTGAGTGCTTTAGTATTTATAATACATTTATTTTTAATTTATCATACAATTTTTAAGTGATAGCAATGACTTTACAAATAGTATGTATGTTCATAAATGAAATAATTGTCGGGATAGATTATCACCCGCCACGGATATATGCGGCAATTTATTTATGTTATTATATTTACTCGTTGAGGGTTATGAATTATTATTATTGCATTTCTTATTTTCATCGACGAACTATAATTAAAATAACTTACCTACGTCCTATTTGTCTTTTTCTGACTCATTGTTTAATCCGTTAACACATGCAGAACATATCTTTCGCACGCATTCCTCATCGTTAAATTCAGGTCTTTATGTGAATAATAAATATTCAAGTCTTGCCCACAATTATAGGCCTTTCTTTAATCATTTACGCATAAAAGTTCTAAGCTAATGTATTAGTTGTTGATTCACACGTTCAACGAATAATGGTTGTAATTCGTAAAACGAATAATAATAATAATATGGTGCACCACATGCACGACGGTTGCAGATATCTGTAAAGTGAAAACCGTTACTAAATTTGAAATACATGTAAAAAAGAATAACGATGGTGACGATAATATACACAATAGTCGCTGACTCATAAATATACGACGACTGAAATAGTAGATATAAAAAAATGATATTATATCTCAGAAAATAGTTCGCCTATATAATATTATTTGTATACGCAGTGTCGCAATGGTGTTTTGCGATTGACTTTTATAGCTGAAAAAAATAAAACTCAACGGCGTGATAATAATAACACAATTATTATAATACACAAATACTTTTGTTTTCATTTTTTTATTTTTTTTATTTATTAACTAGAATCGTTTATTATTGAAACAATGTAAAAAAAAAAAAAGTTCACATGATATTGCTTATTATTATTGCCAAGAGAACATAATATTATGTCGTTGTTATTATCATTATTACAATATATAATATATATAAGACTGTCTTACAATATAATATTATTATTACCTATCGTTCACACATTGTGATACAATATTACAAACGATTTATTATTAAATTATATTATAGCGATCATTTTCTGTAAACGACACTGCAACTGCAGCATGTAAATATAATATAATAACAATTTTATGGATATATATAAGCACTTTTTTTTGAATTTTTTTCATTTTACAATATAATAATATCATATAATACATATACATACGTAATATTATTATGAGACGTAAGGCGTCAGCTCAAAAAAACATAGAAGCACAAAACATTGTTTTTGTATACCTACGTACTTAATACAAACCAAAATGCGTCAGTCATTATAATTTTTATATTTTTATTCAAAAAATTGGGTCGTTTTGATTTAAAAAAATATGTTTTTCTAAATTTTACCCCATGAAACAAAATGAAGTACTATGATGCTTATGATGGTTCTACTCGGATACTATTCACATCGATTGATATTACAGTGGTGAAACGAACAGGATATTTCTCAACAGTTACGTAGACCGTAATTCTACTACAACCAAATCCAAAGTTTGAATAAAAAAATGAAAAATGGCATACGACCTTTTATAGGTGATTACTACGCATTCGTATTTTCACCATTTTAGCGTGTACGTTCGTTTTTTGTTTACTCTATGTTACCTAGACATGAACTATTAATGAATCAATATGGCTTATAATTTAGAAAATAGTATGTATATGTATCATAATATAATAATATAATATGATTTTATTATTATGATTATTATTATAATTATTTTTTTTTTTAATGCAAGCGATATAATAATAAATAATTTATATAAAAATAAAAAAAAAAACATTGAAAACCTACATTAATAATAAATGACAAGAATAAACAAGTAAAAATAAGGGGTAGAAAAAAAAACACTTAAAACAAACGTAAAACGAGAATGGAAGTAATAACTAACAATATCATAAAATCGTAATAATTACATTTGGCGCGCGTACGTCATGCTCATATTTATTATTATGGTACACGCACGCCAATAAATCTCAAAATTATTGGATGTAAAGGACTAGATGAATAAAATGTTAAATGTAAGGACTAGACGAGTTATAAATGACTAGATGTAAACGAATACATTTTTAGGACGCGCGAGATATTTCGTTTGAATAGGACTAAAAACCGTAACATACTTTATAATATTATATTCTATATACAACAAGCTGAAAAGCTTGTGCGAATATATTGTCTTAACAATAATTTTTAGCAATTTCATTGTAGACATTGTGACGATCGAATTTTTTACAACATAATATCACGGATAATTGTGTAACGTTTTTTACGAGTGTTACTAAAGAGTGAAGGCTACCGTTTAAAGTCTTTCCATCGTCCGGGTTGTCTGGTTTTCGAACTATTGGTCTATAGACGATTGAAGGCTTTGCTGCGAAAACCAGATAAGTTTTGAAACTTTTTGAAATAATCATAAACACTTTCATAGTTTTTAATCCTTTTAAATATACTGGACGTATTGTATAGAACCTATTGATTTATCAACTGTTTTCTTTAACTATTTCATAAAAACGTTATGAACTCATAACAGTCATGTTCTGATTTTTTTTTTTATCGAAAAAATTATAAATATAATTTTAAATGAAATAAAACTATATTTCACATTAACAAAGTTGTAGGACGTATATGTATACGACTTAGGTTTATTAATTATGTTAAAATTTACTATTATTTTCAGTAGTAAAAAGAAAACCAGATAAGTCTATTTACTCAGATAACTACACTAATATGTTTAACGGATTAATCTGGTCCCTGTACCGATTTTTTGAGAACTTTTTCTTTGTTTTATTCCGTGAAAAATAATATATTTCGAAATAAATTATTGAACGTGTTAGATTTTTGCAGCAAGCACTTCTAATATTCGACTAGCTCTCGCGAAGTCGAGAGGATTAATAATAGTATGTAATACCTGTTATTACTTCTCCAAAAAGTTTTGTGTAACTCGTAAGTTATTCACCGGGAAACATTCAGACTATCAGACATCCCGGCCGGACTGACGTCATCTCGGCAAAAGTGGTAGCCCCATGGTAGCAGCAAGTTTTAATGACGCGCGTCGGCGTTTTCAGTAAATCCACACTCGAAAAAGGTCTCTCCTCCGGGCGCACTTTATATAACACAGGTACCTACGATGTACGTCAAATCATTGTCGTTCGGCTTGCACGCGCCCCTTGAGATCTAAAAAAAATCTAATAAAATAATAATTATACGGCGAGTGGATTCCGCGCACGCGATACCGAACCGACGCTGGTGAACAGTAATTATAAATTATTGTTCTTATAGTATTTTACCATCGCGCTGTTTCACGATTAGGTTTGATCTGTTTAAAGATCGCTTTATATCGTCGTCTTGCCAGTGAATTAAATGTGCGCAGGAGCGGAGGAAAATGTTCCTATTAGTACAATACTAAATTACAAGTCGCTAAAGACTGTCGTTATATAAACTCTATGACCGCGATTAGCGGCACTACCGTCACATGTATATGTGATGCGAATTACAAATACATTTATGACTAAAACGTGACTTAAAGGCTAATGTATATTAAAATTAAAATAAATCGACAAAAAAATTATGTTAAAAAAATACTTAAAAACGACTAATTACAATAATAATATTAATGGTGATCATGATGACGGTGGCTATATGATAATAATAAGCATCGCAATAATGAGGCTATAGTCACAGTACGACGCGATTACTTACGATACAATAATAATATGGTAAATATTACAGCTAAAACGGATGAACATATTTTGTTTTTGTTCAAAAATCAGTACGATATATTATCTCATAAGAATAATAATAATAGTAATAATATTATATCGTTGCGTTATATAAAACTAAACATTTAAAATTGTATTGAGCATTACAAATCGTGGTTATATAAATGATTTATAATATTATAGTCTCATAGATCATGTTCCGAAACCCTATCTATTAGTTAAATGATAAATAATATGATCAATAATGATGATAATGATGATGACGATAATAATAAGTTATTACCACATACACTGCGCAATTTCAAATTGGTATATCGCGTCGCGGCTAAATCTATATGTTTTATATAAATGCGTAATAAATAATGATTAATATATTATTATTACGATACTAAATTTATATACAGAGTACAATTATAAACGGTAAAGCAAATCCAATGTATATATATATATATATATATATATATATATATACACAACACATATAGTATATGTATTTTTTGTATACGTATATGTGAGTTGATACGTATAGTACGATAATAATATTATTTACATAAATTAAACTACCAAGAATAAAATTCTAAAAAATACGATTCATTCCTCTCTCTCTCTCTACGTTTTACGTTAATAATAACATTATGATAATATTGCCAAAGTTATAATAATAATATACAATTTATATTATTATTATTATAAGTCTCTCTATAAACGCCAACGCGTGACGAGTACACCGTGCCGTTATCTATAAAATATTGGAAGCTTCGTGTGTATACTATTGCGCAATCCTAAAATACAAAATACAATGATAACGTGGTAACTTAGAATTTCTAATATTATATTGTTTAATATATATATAAAAAAAAGTCTAATGATATATAAAAGTATTACGATACTGTTGATCGTCGTAGTACGGATGATCGTCGGAAACGATTTTCTGAAATCTCGAGGTGAACATATTATCACAATTTTATGGCACAATGCTATTAGAGGCAGCAGTAACGTATGAGCTCGGAATCGGAGAGAAATCATCTGCCACCGACCCGAGAGCGATAAGGCGTCATCAAAATCTGAGTTAAGACTTAAAACCTGTCAAAATATGTTATACGATAATAAGGAGTATAATAATTTTGTACTAATCGTTTTTAATATTGTGCGGAATTAAATGCTGTAAAAAATAAATAAAAATAATGATAAAATACAATTTTATGCAATAAGAATGCAAAACGTTTATGCGCTTGGATTTTTGAGAAGAAATGTTCGAAAAATATAATTTTAAATAAAAAGTAGTTATTCGTATTACGCTATTTGTACCACGACCATCGTACAGAACTAATCGTGCTGGTCGATACTGCGTACGCCACTGGCGGTAATTCAATTTCCAGACTGAAATAATAGTAATTGTGATAATAGAATACCGTCTTTGGAAACGATAACGTTGCGGCAGTTGCAGGTTTTCGACCTTTATTGGCCATATTCGATAACGAATTTCTAGGTGTGCGATTAACGATCGAATCATTAATTCGGATGAGACGCTGATACTGCACCACGGAGTATAATAACAATTAGTCTGAATCGTCGGCCAAAGTCGTGCATTTCGTAAACGTCTTTTTAACGACGTTTTTCGTCTCCCGTCGTGTATTTTCACTGAACGCCACACTCAGAAATAATACGGGTTTAAAATTATATCGTTAAAAAAATCGTTTTTCAGAAATTTTCAAAAATTCATTTCGTAATGTAAAATATTGTTATAATTAAAAAAAAAAAAAAATGCAACCGCGTATAGAAATAAATTCGATTGCTCCTGTGACGGGCACCTAAAATTTTCAAATACCTAATCATCTCAACAGCAGGAAAGGACGGACCTACCTACCTAACTATTATTTACTATATATATATAAATTATGTTAATACTCAGCCTTTGGTTAAATTTAAAAATGGTAAAATTTATAATATGTATAATCAATCTAAAATACACTACCGTAAAAGTTAAAAAGTAATAAAATGTTGCTAAATAAACGAGTTTTTTTTATTATTTTTTTTTCCTGAAACTCTAATGTAAAAATCAAATTAAAACCGATTTTGATATAGCATGAAAATCATTCAAACCATCAATTACAATTTTAAAATACTTTTATAATCCAAAATCACAGCCTGCTAATGTATCATTCATTTGTTCAAACAATGTAATAATGAAATATTTGTACATAATTTTGGTTGAGTTTTAGTGAGATTCATATCCACCAAGTGGTATAATGATATTTTTACTATATAACATTATAGAAATTTTATCGAAATACTACGACTTACTAAATATTTGTTTACCACGTGTGCGAACATATAATTTTACAAAACTTCTACGTTAAATTTAAATGTTCAACTATCGAGCAATATACACAAAATATATTATTACACCAAACGGTTTTTTAAAAATTCATCGCGCGTATAATATGTATAAAAAGTAAAATGAAAAAAAAAAAACATGATATATTTTTATTACGTATGTTCACCTTGCAATATTTGAGCAAATATTTTCCTGAACATTATATAACAATATTATTAAATTGTTATGTAATATCCGCCCAATAGTCAAAATCCAAAAATGGCTCGAAAAGCATAATAATACGTATTATTAAAAAAAAAAAAAGTCTATAAAAATCATATCGTTGTATAATTGATCGAGCGGCGATCGCTTTCGAACAGACATAATAATTCATATCGATTTGATGATATCATATTATTTAAGTCGTCGTCGTCGAACCGTTTAAATTTTCGTAAAAAAAAAAAAAAAAACCACTCTGTGTAATAAAAACATACATACCACGACGAGAATCGCCATTTTATGTAAAATTAATATGGCGATGACGAAAAAAATTTTCTCTAAAAATATAACATCAGCCTAACACTGTTTAACGTATATAACATTAATATTATTGCTCGTTTCAAAACACACTACCTATATTATATTTTATAACAATATTGAGGTATATAGGTGAACCGGTAAATAAATTGCACGCTTAAGGTGCTGTAGCAAAGCTGGCTGTGGCGATGATGATGATGATGATGATTATGATAATAATAATAATAATAATATTGCGTTATCTTATAAACTAGGCGACAATTATACTGCTATCAGCTATAATATAATATAATAAAAATATGTGAAACCTATGGTACATAATATTAAAATATTATTATACCTATGTCTTAATAAATATTAAATACCGACGTCGATATAATTAAAAACTAGATCCGATATTGTATACGATAATATCGCATAGTTGTACCACTATAATATTACAACAGATTAATAAAAACAATAATATAATTATTTATACTTGTAGTCGTTGTCTGTTCGCTTCTTTCGATGGGGGCGGGGTGGGGTAGTGATAAAATAAAAATATAAATATAAATAAACCGTTAAAATCGTTCTCGTCGAGAAACGTTGTCGGCAATATCGTGTCGATATCTGTTAGATCCGACAAGACTGTGCGAGTCGGCGACTGCCGGCGGCGAACCGTATGACCGACGTCCGCCGGACGTCTGGTGCTGCGGCGCCGCTCGACGGCGTTATCCGTCCCGCGTGGCCGTGTCGCGTTCGTCCCGCTGTTGCGGCGACGACGGCGACGACGACGACGACGACGACGACGACGAAGACGAAGACGGACGACGACGACGAGACGGCGGCCGGGGCGCAACCGGCCTCCAGGTGCTTGTTCAGGTACGACTTGAGCGCGAACGACTTGCGGCACCAGTTGCACGCGAAGTTCTTATCGCCCGAGTGGTCATCATGTGCGCGCGCAGGTTCGACCGGTCCGCGAACGCCTGCCGCACTGCGCGCACGCGTACGGCTTCTCGCCCGTGTGCGACTCAGGTGGCCCTGCAGCAGCCACGGCCTGCTGAACATCTTGCCGCACACGCCGCACGCGTGCGACAGCTGTGCGTGAGCAGGTGCATGGCCAGCGCGGGCATGCTCACGTACCCTGCCACACGCGTTGCACCGCTTGGCCGACTGCGAGTCCAGGCTCGGTGCGTCTGCTTGTGCCGGGACAGGTTCGACGACGTGGCGTGTGCTTGCCGCAGTCCGTGCACGTGTACCGGGCTGGTGTGGCCGACGTGCGGTGGTGCCGGATACAGATAGACAGACAAACAATACACACGACAGTTAGTCATCGTCGATAACAGTTAGTCGGTTAGGTGTTATTGATTGGTTAGTTAACGTTAGTTAGTTATTGCGATATGCGGACCGCGTTCGCCGCGTCCTGCCCTCCCACCCGTTCCCGATTTTCGTGTCACGCACGATATTCATTCGAACTCGAATTTCGGTCGTTTTAGCGTCCCAAAGACTACGTTTTAAAATATATTATGATGTCAATTGTCTGGGAGAGAGACATCGATATCGAGTGTCGTCACTGGACTTTATTTTGTTTTGAACACGAACGCCTATTCTCTTTACGATTAATTATTCAATAGATTTTCATTTATTTATTTTTAACGTCTTTGTACCCGAAACCGCCTAATTTAACATTTCAACGAGTTGCTATCCAGTCGTCGTCGTGTTTATATCTCGGGAAGTCCTTAAAAATGATTTTTAATAACGGATAAAATTGTTATCGCCCTGGAACGTTTTTACTATAAATATTCATAAATTAATATAATTACTAAAACAATCGTTAATATTTCCTCGAAAATCCCAAGTCGAACGCGTAACTATGACGTGGAATATCTGTTCGGTTTGGTAAAGCGTTGTTACTTCAAAACTTTTGTTATAAAAATACGCTCATAATGTAGGTTCGTTAAAATCGACCAATTTTTCCTTGGGTTTTCGTGGAGTGAAAAATGTTCAGGTCTACGAGTTACGCGAATGCAAAATTTAACGATAAATATACACGCTTAAGTCAGGTATTTTCCAACCCACCGTCTTGCAACGTATAACAGGCAGAGAGCTCGTAATCGGATGATATTTTTTCACATAAATAATAATGAGAGTAAACATTCTTGAAACTGTGATAATATTGGATACCACCAGAGAAATTAATGGTGGAAAACTAAAAATAGTCGCAGGAAATATTACTTAATAATAATGACTATTATGCGCACCACAGCCGACGAGAGATTGAGAATGAAGAAAAGCCTGTGGCTCGATGTGAAGCTGAAGTGGATTAAATGATGGTAAAACAATTGATGGTGTGATTTTTATATAAAATACAAATATATATATTATGTGGCACGAAATGACGAGGCAAAAAGCCTCAAAGTATACGATGCCAAAAGAAATACGCGTAACCAT